>NC_041359.1:26191685-26231685 GCF_900634415.1 Cottoperca gobio
TTCCACAGAGAGGTGATTAGTTTACAGTCAAACAGAATCTGTAATTGTAATTTCACTGAGCTGTTTAAATTCTGCTGCTTTCCAAACTTTTGTTTAGACAGCAGTGAGCTTTGACAATGTGAAGGTTTTGCCGCCATTCCAACACATAATGTGCAGAACACATTTAGCAAAACGTTTGTGACGTGAATGAGCCACGAGACTCGTTGCACATCTTGTGGAAGATTGCAGAGCCGGACTGTAGCTTGGGGTGTTTAAGCGACTCAAACCCTAAAGAAAGAAAGAGTTTGCTTTCTTGCCAAGAGAAAGATGATGTCTACACAATATAGTTAGCTGGTTAGCTTAGCTAAGCAGAACGACTGGGAACAGGGGGAACCAGCGAGCCTGTCTCTGTCTGACGAGCAAGAAATAGATTTATGTCCCCAAATATCAAAGGTCAAACTGAAATTGACTTGTCTGCTGCAGCCTGTAACCAAACGTGAGAATTGTATACTTTTTAGTTCATGATGGCGCCCCCTATCTTTAGTTAGCATTAGTTTAGCTTAATGGACTGATTTTAGAAAGCACTTTTCACAATCGCTTGACATTCATACAGAGTCAGAGGCTACCATACAAGGTGCACCTCAGCTCATCAATACTGGTAACCATTCACACACTCACACTGCCCGCAGGGGCTGGGGATCGAACCTCCGACCTTCCGACCGGAGGACGACCACGCTACCTCCTGAGCCTCTGAATACATTCAGTTCTGAAGATGTAGATGACGACTCAAAGACATATTTTGTACCTCCTTGTCATTTCTTGAGTCGACACAGAAGTGATTCAGGGTAGCTTAAGTTGGTCTTTATTCCTCGCATTCTCATTGGCTGTAACAATGTGTCACTCACCGTCGTCGTCCAGTAATAGTGCTGAACCCGGTGAAGGAGCGGCTCCTGTGGACCAAACCTCCATCTGACGGAGAGTCGAATCGCAGCTTCACCGACATCCTGGAGAGACGGAGAGCAACACGCTTTGAGGTTTTAATCAGACATCAGTGGGCTGCGGCAGGCATGACTTGTCGAGACACTTGCACTCGCAGACAATCCAAAACAGGAAACAGAGCACCAACATCTCTGGGACACATTAAAAAAAGAGGAACATCCTGAAAGAAACACACAAACATGTGCACACACTCGTTTACAGATGGAGTTTTATGTTTGCAGATATTTAAACTCAGATGGCAGAGCGTCGGATCTGTAGTCACGCACATGGCATGTCTGTAGAGAAGGCAGTGATGTTCGTAACTGTCGGATGGATTGACATAATATTTTGTACAGACAGTCGTGATCATCACAGGATTAAAACTAATGACTCTGATGATCCCTCGACTTTCATCCAGCACCAGCAACGAGTATAACACATCTCAAGATCTCCCACATGGATTGCTGCAGAATGTTGTGGTTCCTTAAAGTCTTACTGACTTTGATGGTCTGCTGAGTTTTCCTCTAGTGACACCAGCAGGTTCAGCTTTTGTCTCAAACACTATTGGATGGATTTGCATGAATATAGTGCAGATACTTAGAGTGTGGGCGAATTTACCCGAAAATACCTACAAACGACATACTTAAAGTAAATTGAAAGCTGCTCTTCAACCATTTGCACCAGCTGCATGATTTTGGGCTCATTCAAAAGATAACTCTCTTATTGTTCTTGCTAAACAGTGAAGAATCAGTCCAAGAGCTTCTGGCACTGAGTAATAGTGGTCTGAATATACTGCATTTGAAGAAATTCTGAATTTCTTTGTTGAAAAAGATGTCTGTAGATGGTACAGCTGGTAGTCCTGAGCTGAAATACACAATAGAAACATAGAACCAAGTGTTATCAAGTTCACCACCAAGTTTCAGATAAAAAGGATAAAAACTTAATTTATTAGACAGGTTTGTCTAAGAGTAACACCGGGCGTACACCAACTGTGCAATATGTACATGTACATATTATAATATTAATTAATTAATTAATTAAAAGTATAAACACATTTCTTTCTAATATTTTTATGTTTTTTTTGTATTTTTTTCTGTACAATAAATAATAAATATTATTTTGGAAATACATTTTATTTTTAAAAAACAAACCAAAAATCTACCTCGAATCTAACGAACGAGGTACTCATTTTCTATATGATGCGCGCACCACCAGGACGCTGAGCTGGTCCAGGGTCAGTCTCATTGGCTCATGAAGGTTGTAAAAGACCCATCGAAGCTCCGATTGGCTCAAATGAAGTGTCAATCTAACGCTGAGAGCCCGCGCTAAAACCAGGAAGTGTCTGAACCGTGATGAGAGCACGAGATATTAAGTTATGACTGTTTATGATCACACAATGTACAAATCGATCAGCTGATTTCACAGATTACAACACCTGTTCATGGACTTTTATCGATGTGACGATGTTCACAGTGGATATTTTTTCCCCGGAGATGAACGTGTGGACCTCTGGCAAAGCCTTAGGAGCGTCTTTTTCAACATATTGCTGAAAAGAGGGTATTTATGAGGCTTTATAGGTAAGTGGGCTCAAAGTTATGATTTTGATTTTGAGTGTACGTGGTAGTTTGAGGAGCTGATTGAACCGCTGTTGTGACTTTCATGATGAAGAAAAAGGACATTTACTGTAAATAAATCCCGTCCTGCATTGTTCTCATTCAAAGCTACACATGCTGCACATAAAGCACTGTGTAATGAAACAGTAACAATGTTCTCACACACACACACAGACACAAACTCTCTCACACACACAACACACACACACACACACACACACACAGTCTGGATGCCATCTGCTCAGTCTTTCATGTGGTTCCTGTGAACGCTGAGTTTGGTTGAAAATTAAACAACAGCATCACTATTCTTTTTTTTGTCTACATGCTCGTCAGCTGTTTTATCCTACATCAGCGATTAAAGGGACAGTTTGGATGAAAGCCATTTACTGCAGGTAATAAACTGACGTGATAAGTAGCTCATACATCCCCACCTCAAAACACCTGAACTATCCCTTTAAAGCCTTCGTAATCGCCGTAAGATGTGTGTGTGTGTGTGTGTGTGTGTGTGTGTGTGTGTATATAATGTGGAAAAACCATCTGTTGATGACGTGTGGCTGAACATCATGACTGTGCAGTTTTTCGGATTATCTTTGCTTGTTTAGTTTTAATTTCTGCAGATCTTCATCACGTTACCATGTGACCCGGGAGCTGAAATGAGCTGAAGTGAAGGAAGGTCCACTGCCCCGTGACGAGGAGTCGAACCAACAGCGTGAGCAGAAACCCGCTGCCAGGAGTTCAGAGTCACAGTTTGGAGTCCAGATCGTAAAATACTCCGGTCCTGATGCCAGAACCAACAGAGTCACCAAGCAACCAGACACAACACACGGGGATGGAGAAACCAGGTCTGATGGCTTATACTGTACCACACACACCACACACACGCACACACACATTCATTCTGAATCTTGTTTCAGGTGAGACAGCTGTGTGCCAGGCGTTCCTCCTCCTTAAATCACTCTGCCAAATCATTTCTTATGAACTCCAAGTGCTTCATTAAGCAAACTACAAGAATGAATTTAAATATCTTTATACATTTCAATTTCAGGAGCCAACATACTCACCTGCCCTCCTCCTTCATTACATCCAACTATCCCCCAGCTGTGTTTGGGAACTGCTGTTAAAATCTAATTAAAAGTAAGTTTAATATATTGAATTCTGAGTCAAACGTGGTGGAATCAAGCTGCACCCTTCCAGGCTGAAACATGAAGCCAACGCAGAAGTGCCAAAAACTGCAGTCACTCGAATAGCCACTTGAAGCTGTCTCAAATAAAACAGTCAATCCCCGCCAGACCCCATGCTAAGATGCCCAACTTTACAGCAGAAATAAACATGTTTACAGGTTCAATAAACGGTTGGGGCGCCGTCACAGGCGGCTAGCTGCTAGGTGTCTGCTACGCGTCACCTCAGCTAATTCGAGTCACTGAACTTGACCTCTCGGACGTGTTTGTGGAGCCTCTTGGAGAGTTTCTCATGCAGATATCGGGGGAATAACAGGGCTTACTGTGGAGTTCATTGTACACCAATGTGCAGGCGTTGGATGACCTCCGTTCCAAGATTCAGAATCGTATAGTTCAGTCCTGGCTGAACGCCACATTAAGCAGCTGGAACAAACTATGAGAAGAATGTAAAACACATCACGCTATCAAACAAACATAAAGTCTATTTCTGCTCACATATGCATCCATCTCCACCTGTCTGCTCAGTTACAGTCTCTGGTTGTACATTATTCAGCATGTCAGCTCACAAAGAAGCTTCACTTTGCAGCTGTTTCAGTCACATTGTCTTGTTTTACGCTCATCGCTGGAGACCAATGTTTGCACAGAAGCTACATCCTCTTGAGTCTTAAACTCAATTTAAGGCAGCAATTTATGACACCGCTGCTACACTATATTTATCTGACAGCTGCAATTACTAGTTACATTATAGATTCAGATTTTACAAACACAATATGTAGTATTTTATAAAATATGATACTGTGCTATAGATTAAATAATCCAACAGTATATAAAGTATGTACAATGTGATGCACCTCCACCAGCTGAAACTTCAAGGGGCTGCGTACGTGTTAAAGCACGAGTGATAATATTCCAGAAATATGATATAATAATATAACTCTCTGAAAGTAGCTTTACTTTATTACTTTAAGTACATTTAGCTGTAAACACTTTTTGTACAAGATACTCTTGTATTTTTAAAGAGCATTATTGCGACTTTTACTTAAGTATTAGATAAGATACAGTTTTTTATATATATATATATATATTATATTATATATTATATTATATATTTATATATATTATATAACATATAACATATATAATATATATTATATATATATATATATATATATATATATTCTGAATTATATGTTTATATATTATATATATGTATGTATAAATATATATATATATATATATATATATATATATATATATATACATATATATATATTTATATATATTATATAATATATATATATATATATATATATATGTATATATATATATTTATACATACATATATATAATATATAAACATATAATTCATAATATATATATATATATATGTATATGTATATATATATATATATATGTGTGTATATGAGTATTTCTTCCACCACTGAATGAAACATAGACAAGGCAGAAAAACCATAAAGGAATTACAAGACAGGAGACTAATAATGAAATCAAGAAGATATACAGTGCAGTTCAAAAAGAATCCTGAACATCTGCAGAAAAGTTCCTGTTTAAGGAATTCAGAGAGCTTTACTGTTTACACTGCGAGAGAGACGGCAGGAGAAATAGAGCAGAAACAGAGAGAGGTTGTGTTTGACTGCAGAGGAGAAACAGGAGGAAGTGAGAAAGATGTCAGTGAGTCATGAATGAAGTCATCTTCATACACAAAGTCTCAAACTGTTTTTAATTTACTCTGATTTTACTTCTTAAATATATAAACTGTAGTGAACAAAAAGTGTCTTTACAATTATGTTTCACGCCACTTTCTCGGCTTGTTTCCTCTTTGTATAATATAAAAAAGACAGATTCTCTCCCTCTTACTTTTAGACATTTTGCTCATTTATTTCCTTTTTTTTTATATATCCTGCTGTTTTCATTCCAACTGGCCCCAGACCAGCTGATTTCACTGATGATTAATGAGCTGCTGGTTGGCTGGAGGTGTTCAGGCCACAGCTGGCGAGGTGTTGCAGCTTCTTGCTTCACTTGGATTGAAAATGACTGCGAACCCTTTGTGTAAATGCAACTGAGAGCATGTCAAAAAGATACAAAGTGTAAGTAAATGTTGTAATTATTAGTTCTACTGATGTACAGAACAAAACATTTATCATGTCTGTGGCATGTGATACAAGTGTGAACAAAGGAAGGCACATTCCTCGAGCGATGAAGAATTCGGGGGGGAGGGGGGTGAGGATGGATGACAGTGTGTGTGTGTGTGTGTGTGTGTGTGTGTGTGTGTGTGTGTGTGTGTGTGTGTGTGTATGTTTTGAGGGGTGTCTAGAGGAAATCTGGGGGGAGATCTGGTCTTAAAAAATGTGCCTTGACCTGCAAGTGATTTAGTGTGTGTGTGTGTGTGTGTGTCTGTGTGTGTGTCTGGTCTGGTTACAGAGCTGTGAGCATGCAGCAGACCCTCACAAGGGACCTGCACACACATTTGCACACAAATGCACATTTCAAACACTTAAATATTTACATTCTCTCACACACACACACACACACACACACACACACACACACACACACACACACACACACACACACACAAACATAAGGAATTGATTAGTCCTCCCTCCTCCCACGCAGGGTGTGGTGGTGTGACAGTGGGTTATGGTCTCTCTCCTCCAGCTCGGTGTAATTAGCATCATTTCTTCGTTCGTCTGGTTTTGACTCCGTATGATCACTTCCTTCCTTCAGTTGCAGTGAGGACGGAGCAGGTCAGTAAGTGAAGGCAGATTCAAACCTCCTGAATCTGGGGAAATCCTGAAAAACCTACAGGTTGGTGTCGCAGCCTCCTTCTCGCCCACATCTATGAGGCTGATAACCACTTATAACGTCTATTTAATCTGCTAATAACATTCAACCATCCCAGCAGTAGATCCTACAATATCAGTCCTCATCGTACGTTCAATCTGTTGAAAACCTACCGGCATAATTTAGTTCAGAATCAGGAGGATTGCCAAGTAGATTTTCATATGCCATGAATTAAGTATTAAGCACAAAGTATTAAGAATATGTGCAGAGATAATAATCCAAAAAATGTCAGCTAGCTGTTAGCATGCTAACTTCAGCAGATATCTCTGCAACACAACACATGGACGTCTTTAACGTCAACACTGTCACCTCTTCACATTCTGTTGACAATATTAGTTAATTATTTTAAGTTTAACTTAATCTTAATTAACTTAATGTGGCATCTTACACATTAAACCTTTAAATCAGTGGAGTCGCCCCCCTGATGGCCCTGTGAAAGAATGCAAGTTTAAAACACTTCTGCATTTGCTTTATGGTCCTGTCACACATATCCGTATGACAGAAACGTATGCCGGCGCATACGAAATATCGGCAATAGGTTGATATAAATTAAGGGTAAGATGTGATCGTTTGAAGGACGCAGACGACACGCCGAACACGCCAGACACATAGCCCTGTCACACAGTTCTGTATGGCAGAAACATGCCGGCGTATATGAAAATTAGTCCAAATACGTCCAACTTTTTCACAGCGGTGTTGTAGCTGACGTATACATAACGAATTATTATACGTATGTCAAACATTGATAGCGTATCACTTACTTATTTAAAACGTATCAGAGCGTCTGGACAACGGAGCTGGAAAAGTGCCATCTGGTTCACGTCATGCTGATGCTGGAGAACGGCTAACATGCTGAACGCTAGCTGTACTGTAGAAACACGTTTAATAAGTTACTCCGTCGTCAGGCATCATCTTAACATCGGGTAGGAATAGGTTATCCACTCATTATCAATACATTGGCTGTAGGATTCACCGTCAGCCGACGTAGCCTATATCTAACGTACCTCTAACGTAGTCACGTAGGTATTCACGTACTATATTTAATGTATGTAAGTATTCACGTACTGTATTTACGTAGGTAAGTATTAACATACTCTATTTACGTAGGTAAGTATTCACGTGCTGTATTTACGTAGGTAAGTATTCACGTACTGTATTTATGTAGGTAAGTATTCACGTACTATATTTACGTAGGTAAGTATTCACATACTATATTTACGTAGGTAAGTATTCACGTGCTGTATTTACGTAGGTAAGTATTCACGTACTGTATTTACGTAGGTAAGTATTCACATACTATATTTATGTAGGTAAGTATTCACGTACTGTATTTACGTAGGTAAGTATTCACGTACTGTATTTATGTAGGTAAGTATTCACGTACTATATTTACGTAGGTAAGTATTCACGTACTGTATTTACGTAGGTAAGTATTCACGTACTGTATTTACGTAGGTAAGTATTCACGTACTATATTTACGTAGGTAAGTATTCACGTACTATATTTACGTAGGTAAGTATTCACGTACTGTATTTACGTAGGTAAGTATTCACGTACTGTATTTATGTAGGTAAGTATTCACGTACTGTATTTACGTAGGTAAGTATTCACGTACTATATTTACGTAGGTAAGTATTTACGTACTATATTTACGTAGTTAAGTATTCACATACTGTATTTACGTATTCACGTATGTCTAACATAACGTCTGCATATCTTATGAAGCACACGTCGGGTACGTCCGGTAATTTTGAACATGCTCAAAACATCAGCGTTCAACAACGCACCCCAGCGTAACAACGCCTGCTCTTAATGAATACTAATTATACCTTACATCAACGTAAACCAGCGTGTTGCCGATATTTTGTATACGCCATATTTTTGTATACGTTATGCATTTGTTGGGTATTCATCTGATACATTTTGTGTGTGTGTGTGTGTTTCTGTAACCTGAGCATATGTGAAACCGCTTCAGTCTCACATCAAAAACGTTCTGCAAGTCCATATTCAGTCTCCTGGGTCCCAGGATGTTTTTCGTTATCTAATGTTTTCTTCCCATCTTTCCCTCTTGTTTGTGGTTTGTCTTTCTTTCTCTTTCTCCCTCTACTTATTTGTGCTTTTATGTCTCTGTCAGATCTGTGATCATTGGAAGACGGCTTTAAATTACTTTGAATGCTCCTCAGGGATTTTGCCCAATTTCCAAGTAAACAGAACCCATAAAACATTTTTGAACGTATTAAGAGCTGCAAACAAACAAATTTCTCTGCATGGTGCCGTAAATCGTTGAATCAAACAGATTCTTCATGCAAGAGAAAGAGAAAGGGGAAGAGAAAGTGTGATTGTGTTTGAAACAGAAGAAACTTTAAAGTATCTTCTCTTAAATGAAAACATTTGTTCATTGTGAAGTTGTTTCACCTCTGGTTCAGTGCCAGTTGAAAAATGATTGGCTAATTTTTCATTGATGGAGGGGTCAAAGGTCACATATGACTCATGTCCCCCCTGGGTGAAGAACTATGCTGTTCTGGATGGAAGAATGCGCACGCACACGCACACGCACACACACACACACACACACACACACACACACACACACACACGAACACACACACTATACCTGTCAACCCTCCTGTTTTTCCTGTATTTTTCCTTCCACAGTCCTCCGGTTTAAATATTAGCTAGTTAGCTTTTAGCTGATAGCTGTTAGCTGGTAGCTGTTAACTGGTAGCTGGTAGCTGTTAGCTGTTAGCGGGTAGCTGTTAGCTGTTATCTGTTAGCGGGTAGCTGTTAGCTGTTAACTGGTAGCTGTTAGCTGTTAGCTGTTAGCGGGTAGCTGTTAGCTGTTAACTGGTAGCTGGTAGCTATTAGCTGGTAGCTGTTAACTGGTAGCTGTTAGCTGTTAACTGGTAGCTGGTAGCTGTTAGCTGGTAGCTGGTAGCTGTTAGCTGTTAGCTGTTAGCTGTTAGCTGTTAGCTGTTAACTGGTAGCTGGTAGCTTTTAGCTGTTAACTGTTAGCTGTTAGCTGGTAGCTGTTAACTGGTAGCTGGTAGCTTTTAGCTGTTAACTGGTAGCTTTTAGCTGTTAACTGGTAGCTGGTAGCATTTAAAAGTAGGCTATTTGTTTTCTTCCTCGTCTTACGTTTCTTTAACCTTTTCATTTATGAAATATAACCTATGCATAATAGTTTGTTCTTCATCAGTTAAAAAAGCAAAAAATACTCTTTATACATATAATAACTCCAACACTTATTTATAGCCTTAACTTTAATGTTGTGTTTCTACAGCTTCTTATTCTTGTTATGTGATTTTTATTTTCTAACATTTCACCTTGTTAAATATCACATTTTGCTGTGGCTATCACGGTTTAAACTCTCCTTTTAAAAGCAAGCTTTGTAAATTCTAAAATGACCCAAACACGTAAGTGTGTGTGCTTTTGCTGCTTGTGTGCTCCTCCACAGCCCGTCTGCATATCCCAACGCCTGTCAAAATAAATGCTGGCTCTGTATTTTTGGCTCCTGAAGATGTTTGCTTCGAAAAGGCTTTGATGCCACAAAAGCACAGAACCCCTTTTTAGTCTAGGACAGTGAGGACAGGGAAATCCTGCAGCTCTTCTGAAATCTAAATGTCTTGTAGGCCAACTTCTGCACCTCGATGAACTTGGGCTGACTGACGTGCACTTCAGAGAAAGGGTTGAACACAAACACATCAAACAGCAAGGGTGTGGACAGACATGTTTCTTCTTCTTCTTTATCCAGTTTAATGTTGCATCACTGTCTTCTACTGTTTATCTTTCCACTTGAGATGTTCACAACGTTTTATAGAAACGCCTCAAAGATTGATGCTAAAAAGTCTCTGTCTGTAGGACTGAGGGGAAGAGTGTGTGTGAGTGGAAACCTCTCAGGGTCAAAGGTCGAGGACGAAGGGAAGTTCATACTATAGCAAAAATAAATATAACTACGTGGCATTTAGTGGTGGATTGAACTGGTTGTGTGGCGTCCTGCTAGACAAAGTTAACACATCACACTTATGATCCACTTTGACTAATAGTGATCTTCCTGTCTTCGCTCACAGCTGACGTTTTTTGTTTTCAGGTCATCCGATCAATTGTTGTTTTAAGTGAGTGAATTAGCAGTGAACTCGAGTTCTGTTCGCAGCTTTCATTCTGCTCTGTCAACATGTTTGGAGCTGGTTAAGTTTGTTAGAGTAAGTTAGTGAAAGCGTGATGGGAACATTTGATAGGGGATCTTTGGATTCTTTCATCACCACAACAAAGAAAAAAACCCCGAAATATGTCACATTTCAAGTGTACCCAAATGCCCATTGAATCATATGTAAAGAAATCACTAAAATATAAATAAAATGTGGTTCACACTGATTTCAAAATGTATTCTTGAATGGGGGAAGTAGTTTTAAGTTCCTTTACTTAAGTAAAAGTAACAGTGTCAATGCCTTACATTCAAATTCGTATTAAACTTTATTTAATTTCTTTTTCCCGCTGCCCTGCTGCTGCTGGATATGAGGTTGATGAGAATGAACCAAAACAACGAGCTGAAAGATAATAAAAGGTTACAGAGAGCTGAGGGGAGATTTATAATGTCACACGAGCCATTAAACCATTAATGAGTGCAGTAAAGAATGTCCTTATTCAGTATTATTATGTATATCATATTATTGGATTATTATTACAGATGAACATTTAAATAGCATTTTAATGTTGTAGCTGGTTGAGCTAATGTCTACTTTATGTACTGTTTGGTGAATTAACCTGAAAGTAGGAAGTAGGAAATAATGTAAAAAAGAAAAGTAGGTTGAAGGAGAGAAGAGAAAGTGTGTTGGACGAGTTGTTCTCCTCTGCAGTTGTCACTTCTCTGGCGTAACGTTTCACATCTCACATACTTTTCATATATTTTCCATTTTCTCAGATTTCTTTATCTCTTCCTCTTTGTCTCCATCACTCTTTGTCTCCATATATTTTTCCTCTGGCTCTGTTTACACCCGCCTTCTCTCTCAGTTTTAACTCACTCTGCAGGCATCCCTCGCTCCTCCCTCCCTGCCTGACGTCCCCCCTCCTCTCTCTCCCCCCCTCCCTGCTGTGTGTTGTGTTATGTAGTGATATCCAGGGTTCCTGTGTGTTTAGGCCGAGCCAGAGCAAAGATTAAAAGACTTGAAAGTAACTTCATCTTTCAAATCTATTGACATAAACTCTTTACACACCGTGTACATCTCTATTTTCCTGAGGAGATACAAACATCTGGGCTCTACACACACACACACACACACACACACACACACACACACACACACACACACACACACACACACACACACACACAAACACACGCCTGGCTTCCCTTAAGACCTCTTAAGAAACAAACATCTGTACTTTCCAACACACACATACACAACCCTGCACAAACACTTCGATGTTCACGTACACGTTCATCTTCTTCTGCAAAATATGAAAAACATCTGCCCACACACACACACACACACACACACACACACACACACACACACACACACACACACACACTCACAGTGACTGTCCACATCTGTGTGTACTGGCAAGTTGATGAACATAATCTTTATCTGATTTTGTTCATCAATAAACAGCTGAGTGTGGAACTATGTGAGCAATGTCCACGATAACTTTGGATAATCCAGATGTGGATTACACTTCAAATCCAGGCTGTTTATGTTCATCAGGAACAACATCCAGACTTTCATCCGAGCAGCAGCATCCAGACAGAAAGAGATTCACTGTGAACTGACAACAGGAATCTGTCCGCTGAGGTTCTCAGGAAACTGACCAGGTAAAAGATTTCTTACTTTTATGTTGTGTGAAGTCCGATGGAAACATCCAAACTGTGGCGTCGTCACTTCATCTTCACCAAACACGCTGAAACAATAAGAAATAAAGATACAACTGAATGTATTAGTGTATTAGGTACACTTTGCTAAAACTAATCCTTAATGACAGTTAAATGTTTAGTTTTCAATAGTTATCAGTGGACGGAAGATAATAATTTTCCAACCTATTTATTATACTTAATATACTTAATTATACTTATACTCAAATTGTTTTACATAAGTTACTGATTTCCTAAAATATTTTCTCTTGCTGTGATGATGACATGAAGCCACATGATGAATATTAGACGTTGTGTGTGTCTCCACATCTGTGTCAGTCTGAGGCACAAGATCTAGTTCTTCCTCTCTGCATCCATTTCTCATTGGTGTGTTTCTGTCTCTGTAGACAAAGAGATATAACTCTGTCCGTGCAAGTCTCTCCATTACTCTTCCTCTCTCCTAATATGTTTCTCTCATGTGAGGAGGAAGAGGAGGAAATGGAAAGGAGAGGAAGAGGACGAGAGACGTTCTGGGTTTGCAATCATACCGACTCTCTACGGTCTTCCCCTCGATTAGCCCTGCTGTCAACACCACTTAAACTGAGCCCTAAACATGCTGCACACACACACACACACACACACACACACACACACACACACACACACACACACACACACACACACACACACACACACACTGTATGGTTTAACGTCTTTATGCAGCAGAACCTTTGCAGTCAATTCAATTTCTGGATGAAGTAAAAATAAAGTAACAAAGTTTAGTATATGTAAAATGTGTGTGTGTGTGTGTGTGTGTGTGTGTGTGTGTGTGTGTGTGTGTGTGTGTGCTGTCTTCCCTTTATTTCTGTGTCTCGTGTACGATATCACAGATTACATATTGCTGCAGTATCCAGGGATCGTGCTGCATGTTGCAGGAAGTTTGGATTCAGATTTATAACCTGACATTTGACATGAATCACTGTCTGAATGAAAGGATTGGTTATGATGCTGTGTTTTGATACGCTGCAGTGAGTTATCAGATAGAAACAAATCAATATCAACAATGAAAAAGAAATGATATGAACAAACCACCAGAAATAGAATGAATCCAGTATTATTCAGATTGTAATTAATGCAGTGAAATCTAACCAGACATACTAACATGCATAATAATGTCTGACACGACTCCTCCCAGACTAATGACTGTCTGAGGTGTGTTGTTTTTATCGGTCCTTGTGCTGCAGGCATCACGTTGTTGATTTAAGATACTAATAGCTTCAACAGGACCTGGAAGAAGAGAAGCTCACTGCAGATGTATTATATGACACCTGAGGGTCCCGTTACAGCCCACTGCAGTCCGTCTCAACTCCTGGGTGGAGGCTTGTTAGAAGATGTCCCACAATATTCTACTGACATGACTCATACTATGTGCAGTACTGAGTTAGAGCCACAAAGGGAACATTTAAAACACCAAATTGGAAAATACATTAACTTCCAAATGTGTGTTCTTGTTTTTAACGCATTTTCATTCAATCACATATTTAAATCCAATATTCTCAGTTGTGGTCAGTTGAGAGTCCAGGTTCTTTAAATTCTCAGCTTTCCTTGATGCCTCTCTTATCAGCTTCCTGCACACCTGTCTGCACATCCACCTGCACACCCGCTTGCACACCCGTCTGCACACTCGCCTGCACATCCACCTGCACACCCGCCTGCACACCTACCTGCACACCCACCTGCACACCTACCTGCACACCCACCTGCACACCCGTCTGCACACCCGCCTGCACATCCACCTGCACACCCGTCTGCACACCCGCCTGCACACCCGCCTGCACACCCACCTGCACACCCACCTGCACACCCACCTGTACACCTGTCTGCACACCCGCCTGCACATCCACCTGCACACCCGTCTGCACACCCGCCTGCACACCCGCCTGCACACCCACCTGCACACCCACCTGCACACCCGTCTGTTTTATAGTTCCAGGCCTCATTCCGCCTGCTCACGATCACAACATATTTATTTTCTTGTGTGCTTTAGACTTTTTTGCTGACTCCCTAAATATTGCTGACAGGTGCTTTGCATGCAGCTAATTGTGGCTCCTCACTTCACTCACTTCACTCCCTTCACTCCCTTCACTCACTTCACTCCCTTCACTCCCTTCACTCCCTTCACTCGCTTCATTCACTTCACTTCACTCCTCACTCCCTTCACTCGCTTCACTCACTTCACTCCCTTCACTCCCTTCACTCCCTTCACTCGCTTCACTCCCTTCACTCCCTTCACTCGCTTCACTCACTTCACTCCCTTCACTCGCTTCACTCCCTTCACTCCCTTCACTCGCTTCACTCGCCTTCATTCCCTTCACTCCCTTCACTCCCTTCACTCGCTTCACTCGCTTCACTCCCTTCACTCGCTTCATTCACTTCACTCCCTTCACTCCCTTCACTCGCTTCACTCGCTTCACTCCCTTCACTCGCTTCACTCGCTTCACTCCCTTCACTCGCTTCACTCACTTGCGTGATAAAAATAAAATATTGGCTAATTAGTTTGTTAAAGAGCAAAAGTAAAGTGAGTCTGAGATCCTCTTCAGTCTCAGGCTGATATTATAACTAGTGATGCTGTACGACTGTTTACCTTTTATATTGATATTTTATATATTTATATTATATATTGAATGATCAGAGGAAGTAGGAATAGAACGGATGAAAAGAGCTTATAAAAGTTTTATTTGTATGTATAAATATGAACCTCTTTCTTTAATCTATTACAATCATGCAGTATTGTAAGTATGTGCAGCCGCTTCTTTAACGGACGCTGCCACATGGCCACAGAGTCTGATGGATTCAGCAGAAGATGAGGACGGATGCACTTTACAAGTCTTTAAGGTACCGGAGGGTCTGACAGCCGTTACTGCAGTTCAGGATTCACTCAACGTTAAGCTACTGCCTGAAAGTTACTTGTAGGTTTTATAGTTTCTAAAACTAAATCCTTGTAAGTAAGATGTTCGTGTACTATGGTACCTCAACACATCAAGACACTTTGTTAACTCCTTCTTTTTATGGTTGCATTGAGATTCGTCCTGCGTGATACACCAGGATGAATCTGACGTCTATGATTTGTGCTTCTGATGTTACAGCTGTTTGACGAGTTTCTTACTTTATAAACGTGGAATCTTTTAGTAATGTGTAAGTGTGGCGACGTCCTTTTCAGTCTTAAGTGTGTTTCTGGTCTATAACGGTCAGTTCTTCTCATTTCAACACAGTCTTTCCACCAATATTAGTGTGTATATGCAGGGTTTATTTGTATTCTTGCGTGTCACATTCACGTGCCGGGAAGCAGAGTTAGTAACCAGAGAAAATATTACCACACACACACACACACACACACACACACACACACACACACACACACACACACACACACACACACACGTTTAAGCACAGCAGCGTTGTGGAGCTCCATCACTGCACAGCAGGTTCTGTCAGCTGATTAAAATGTGAGTTTGTAACTTAATTGGTTGTTATGTAATTTGATTACAGTGTCAGTTGGTGTTTAATATACTGCAGTCGTTAAACAAGCAATTTTCACAAAGTTCCTACAAACAAATATTTAGTTTACCACAGCAGGGGTTCCTTAAATGGATCATTTGTACGTACATTGTCACCCTCCATGAGAGAAGAACTGATGTCTGAACTACAACAAAGATGGCTGACTGTCTGCTGGACTACGTTTCCATACTAATATTTCTATTGGTATATTTACTGATGTAAAGTTTCACACGGGATACGAACACCAGTGTGTCGGGTAAACGTGCATCAACCCCAACTTCCGTAACGTAGTCACGCGTGTTTCCGTCGTAACGTAATTGACGATGCAGTTTCGTTGTATGGGAACGTAAAAGTCCAGACTGTATTA
This sequence comes from Cottoperca gobio, assembly GCF_900634415.1. Classification (NCBI taxonomy): domain Eukaryota; kingdom Metazoa; phylum Chordata; class Actinopteri; order Perciformes; family Bovichtidae; genus Cottoperca; species Cottoperca gobio. The sequence continues at coordinate 26,208,070 of NC_041359.1, forward strand.
GAAGCATTGACGCTATAGTATATCCTCAAAGAAGAAGATGCCACAGTGTTGTACAGGAATCATTTCTCATTATCTGCCAACGTGAGGATAAACCTTTAATTCCTCAGCTGCAGCTTGTCTGTGCATGCACATTAGAGGAACATGCAACTATGTTATGTTATTGCAACACAAGTTGATGTAAATACAGCATCTGAATCTCGTTTGTATCTCTTGTCTTTGAATAGTCTTTAGGTTTCTTTGCCGCCTCAACTAAGCACTTCTCCTTTTATCTTGTTGAAGGCTGCTGTGTATAGGAATGAGCTGTTGTACAAGTTGGAACATTTATCCAATGTTCTGGTGATTTAAATGTATGGAACTACAAATAGGAACCAGATATCAGAGCCGTTACCTGGAGACGATAATGAGCGTCACTCTTTCAACAGCAGCTAACTAATGTACACTTAATACAACCGACAGCGAGTCAAAACACAGTTTACACACTGCCACCCCACAGCCGTCTTTTCTGCACATGGAGGTGATGTTCTAAAAAGAAATTGGGGATTGTGTACTTTATATTCAGACCTAAAGTATAAAAACGCCCCCCCTACCCCCTTTCCACTTCCTTTAACCCTTACGTCTGTATAATTTGGCTTTAATTTCTGCATTTCTGGCCAATGGCCAACATATTTTTCTTTGCATCAGTGATGCTTTCATGGAGCAGAAACCTGATATCTGAAAATGGGGAGAGTGCATATATGTGGCACCGCATGCATCGCTTCACAAAGACAAAGCTCCCTGGAGCTCTGCAGGCTGAAGAAACCTGGCTCAAAACCTGCAATACGGCCAGAGCTGCATGTACTCATGATACTTTAAAGCGCCGTCGATGGAAACATCTGTGAAATGTCATCGTGTAATACATATGTTACTGTAGCGTTTTGCAGACTTGCTTCTGCAACAAGCAACTTGTGTTTTTCACTTTGCGTAACTCACTCTGATAGGAGGAGTCAAATATAAATGTGTAGCTCTGCTGTTTTTCCTTTCACATGATTGAGTTTACTTGGCATAATGTAGGCCATTGAAAGGGCCCTGTGGGGCGAGCTCAGCCAATTTGGAATTTCACCCAAGTGTGAAATGGAAATTCTTGTTTTGCCTCCGGAGGCCACGAGGGGGGGGGGGGTGTCCCGACTTAAAGAGACAATCTGTCTAAAACCACAACACTTGTTTTTCACCTGAGACCGGTCAATTGTGATTTGTTGTCCCGGGTGAAGCTGGAGAGTTTTCCTCCTCAGCAGGTGGAACAAAAAGCAGATGCTGTAGGAAAACCACGGTTATGACTAAAGTGTTCACTGCAATGAGATCCGGCACCGTAATGAGAAGCTCCTGGTGGATGTGTAGCAGTGAAGTGGTTCTCCTGAAGAAGTACATCTTTAAAACATACTTCTATTAATTGGGCCAGTCAGTCCTGGGTACTGAGGTTCATCCAGTGAACTCTGGAATCCCTAAAACACTGCAACTTGGACTGATGTTGCAAAAAGGTTGTGGTAAGCTTATGCATTATAATTTCAACTCAGCATTGAACGTTTCTGCAACACCCCCCGGACTGCATTCAGTGACATTTCTTTTTATATCCGATGCCAACGATTTCAAAAAGATAAGGCAGGGGAGCTGAGGTTAGGGTTAAGTTAGGGGAAGATCATGATTGTGTTTATTAAAAGGCAAACCTTGATTACGGTCCGACTCTGTGACGGGATGTGAACTCGTCTAATGTGAATGTTTCTCTTGCGCCGTGCAATTTATCAAACCCGCTCCTCAGAACAGGCTCCAGTGCAGTTCAGGACATTATCTCACATTCTCAGCAGTAAACAGGGGAGACGCTCGTACAGGCCACATGCTGGGAAATAATAAAACACACACACATGCATACACACATGCATACACACATGCATACACACACTACACAGGGGCCTGCAGATGTTTTGAGCACACAGTTGATGTTGGACAGTCTGGCAACATCTGGGTTTCAAAGTAAATAAGCGTATAAGACTCAAAATGTATCGAAAACCAACATTTTTGTTGACGCTTGGCTCAAAGTGTCTGATCTGTATTTGAATAATGAAAATGTATGAAATGACAACGTTAATGTGACTGTGGTGTCTCTGGTACTGATGATCAGCTGACATTTAGAAACTAGCTGGTGAACATTGTGGAGCATTTAGCAGTTAAAGAGACAGAAGTTTCCCTCAGGAGCTGAACATTGGACTTACATTCATCACGTGGACATAAACACGACTCCCAATGAAGGATCATGTTGTTCCGTGTCTGCTGGATGTGGAAATATGAAACTAGCCATATCAACTTAAAGCTGATTGTGTCTGGTGTGTGTTTGAACACACTGCTGACCCGTCAGGGATCAGAACACGGGTTGCCTGGGTTGAAGGCGGTGGAGTGTTGCAGTGTCAGTGTGTCGTGTCAGATGGGACTCGTGGGGCCTGTAGATGCATGTGCAGCCTGGATGAACTCTGCAGAGCTTGACCCTAAAGTGTGGATTGAGGAGGGACTGTCTGGTGTGTGTGTGTGTGTGTGTGTGTGTGTGTGTGTGAGGTCCTGTCAGCCAAGTGTGTGTGTGTGTGTGTGTGTGTGTGTATGTGTGTGTGGTGTGTGTGTGTGTGTATTCTTTCAATAGCCAGCAGGGGGCGACTCCACTGTTTTCAAAAAGAAGTCCGATTGCATAGAAGTCTATGAGAAAATGACTCGACTTTGCACTTGATTTAATTCCTCAGTAAACATGTTCTTAAAGAGTTTATTGTCTCAATCGCTAGTTTCAAGTCTTCTTTAATACAACATGATGCTGTATTTGTACATGATGCTTCTATTTAGAGTAAAATAGATGATAAAACAGGACGTGCAAGGGTGAGGGTTACTTGTGATTGACAGGTCTACGGTGTGTTTTCAGTTCAAAAGGTTCAAATTAAAAGTTAAAAGTCTCGTTCAGCGTTCGGTTGTACTTACAAATAACTTGTCGATGGATGAATGAAGTGTCTCTTAGTAAAATGAAATAGAAACCAATGATATGTGATATGAAGTTTACACAGTTTGTAGTTAACTTGAGATAATATGGTTATCTCTGGTCACTTCTGCGTCTGCCTGTGAAGCACAAAGCTGTTCCTTCTTCAGCGTTGTACCACAATCACAAAAAGCCCTCGTGGGTTTTACAGCTGTTACTAAAGTTTTATTAAAGTATTTGTGCTGTTGTAAGAGTTTCTTGTAATCAGTGCGCGTAAAAATGAGAGAAAGCGAGAGTTAAAAACTAACCTGGAAAGTTTCAAATATTCACAATTCAACATATAACACATAATCTGTGTCAGAGGTCGCTTTGAGGCCGATGAAAACTGGATTCTCCTGCGCTGAAGTTTATTCCATAGAATAAAGCAGCAGACTGGTAGCAGACGGGACCCCCCGGGGGGCGACGGTGATTTACTGAATCAGCTCCATGTGATGCTTCTGTTAAGCCAATATTTTCTCTCTCTGACGGAGACGAGAGGTTACATAAAACGAACGTTTCAAGAACAGTTTAAGGGTTTTATTCTGGAGTGAGACATATTTTACTTATTTCCATAAATTACACTTAAATACAAGTTAAATGCACTTTAAGTATGAAAAGTAAAAGTACTCCCCTGTGGCTAATGTATTATTATATATGATTGTTAATACTGATGCATCTGCTGGAGGGAGCGCTCGTTTTAACTACACTTAGTCCGCTGGTTCCCAACCTAGGGGTCGGGCCCCTCCAAAGGGTCAACAGATATTATTAGAGGGGTCATAAGATGATTAACGGGAGAGGGAAGAAGAAGAAACACACTTTTCTTTTATTCATTTGACTTTTTTGGTGAAAAATTGGTTAATTTTAGCTTTTTTCGGTTATTTATATAAAACCTATTTAATATATGTGATCATTTTTGGAAAGCTAGACTTCTAATTCTAAACAGTACATACAATACAGTACTACACATACAATATCAATCTGTAAAGTAACTGGCAGCTAAAGTACCTTAACATTGCACTTAAGTACAGCGCTTGAGTTAATGTACTTAGTTACATGCCATCACTGCAGAACATGAGATATTTCTGCAGCACTCACGCCTACAAAACAGTTAATTATCTTTTAATCAGAATGAAACTCGTCAGTTTTGACCTTTTAATTGAACATTTCAACGTTAGATAATCAATTAAATGTTTCAAACTGTTGGCAAATAAAAGCCAGTGTTACGTGAGGTCAACAGTAGTCGTCTGAGCTTCAGTCTGAGTGTTTTAAAGACTTTTACAGCATTCTTGCTTTATTAGGCAGCTCAGAGCGGTGGATTGTTACACATGTGAGCGCAGACAGAAGCACCTCTCTGTGCCAAGTGTGTCTGACTGCTCAGGAAACCCTAAATCTAATGTGCGACTTTCACGTCGTTTCCACAGGCTCTTATTTTGAAAACATAACCATTTAAGGCAACTGAAAGAATTTTGGATGAAGTTTGGAAGTGAAAATGAAAACACAGTTCTTAACTTCTTGTAATGAAGTTTTGGATCCTGAGCTGTAAACTTTACTGTCTTCACTTGATGTGTTTACACGTGCCCGACCAGTTGAGCTGATACAAAAGTTCTTTATGTATTCTAGTTTTATTTATTTTTAAAGACTGTGTCTGTCATCACTCCCACTTAAAACTTAAAACATATTTCTCACTGCTGGAACAATGGAAACGTTCCCTTCCAACAATCTGATATCCAGCATTTGAAAAATAAATCCCTCCAATGAATGAATTATTGTTCTCATTGATGTAAAACACATGTGTTGGTGCTGAAACACTTTAAATGAGATCTTTACCTGCAGAAACAGATGGTTTGCTTTAGTTTTTATTATTTGTATTAATAATTACAGACCTCTCCTCTCCCTGTGTTATGTTGGAACATTTAAATATTTGTTTTTAGCATTCTGGGAAATATGCTGAGGGGTAGATGAGAAGATTGATACCACTTGTATGTATGTACGTTAAATATGAAGCTACTGCCAGAAACCGGCTAGCTTAGCTTAGCATAAAGCCTGGAAACCTCTTCAAACGACACATTGAGTAATCCTGCACAATCCTCACATAGAACCACGAGTGTTTGTTTTTACATTTCAGTGTTTGCACAGAATACACAACATGCAACATGTTAGTTAGCTACACAGCGCCAAGCTAGCTGTGTCCCTGTGTTTACAGTCCTGATGCTAAGTTAAGCTAACCGGCTGCTAGCTGTCACTAACTGTCGAACTTTCAAACTTAAGTTTCTTCTTGTTTATCCTCCTTCCTTTTACACCAGCTCCCACTACTGTTACTAAACAGACACTGGACGTCAGCGCTGAGATTCCTCTTGATGATTAAAAAACAGCAACAGGAATTGAGATTTGTTTGACTATTGAGGATATTTGTTCTGGGACTTTAACAACTTTAACTTAAAGCACTCAAAGCAAAACTAAAGCGCCAAAAGTGTGTTTTGACCTCTTTGGGTCACCAGCTGGAGTTTCCTGAGAGGACAATGACACTGTGCAAGAAGAGAGGCTCTCTTCTCTCCTGCAGCTCGAGGCATCTTACATTCAGAAAGAACAGATTGTGCGTTTGTTAAATTCACCTTCAGACTGAAGGAGTTGGCGTAAAAAGTGTTTTTTCAAACCAGCAATTTAATGAACACCATGTGATGCAGCTGAAACATATGTTGTGTTTGAAGTAAGCAGAGCAGCTCCAGCTTTGCACACACACAGTTACATATTGTTTACATTTTATTGCATTACTTTTACATATTTGTTAAGTCAGAAAATAAATCATTTCTGTTTGACTCCCCTCGACCAGGGATGAGGACGAGGGTGTGCCGGGGTTTTGGTGATAAGGGTGCTGGTGCTTTCATTTTCAAACTTGCTTTAAGAAGGTGCATTTAAAAGTTCTCTTTACCTCGTCATGCACATCTTTCATATGTGTTGTTATATGAACTGGAATTGGTTTTGCAGGAGATGAAAGCAGGAGCCAGACCTGCTCTCTCGTCTCCAGAAATGTCTCTGGAAAGACTTTAACTGCAGTGGATCAGTGTCAGTGCACACTTCCATCACATCTGTGCTTCTGGGCTACGTCCCTCAGTTGACACTTGTTGTCATTTGTTAGCTAATAAACAGCTTCGTGATGCTTTATTCTGCCAGAAATAAACACTTAAAACGATCCAGTCTTATAAAGGTCTGAGAACGTTCTCATGTGGAGCTGCAGGATTCTTCTCTCAGCTCATCATCTCTCCAGAGGGTTCATGGACCTGGAGGTCACAAAGCACGGGGCAACATCATCCGTGTGTGTGTCTGTGCTGCAGGTTATTGGATGATTGTGTGTGTGTGTGTGTGTGTGTGTGTGTGTGTGTGTGTGTGTGTGTGTGTGTGTGTGTGTGTGTGTGTGTTTAAGAATAATAAATGGGGTTGAAGGCATCAGGGAATAGAGCTGCTTTGTTGACAGATGAGCTTGTTGCTATAAATCACTGAGGCTGTAATTCTGCACACACACACACACACACACACACGCACACACACACACACAGACACACACACACACACACACACACACACACACAGCAGTCAACTCAGATTAGCACGTGTATCACACTTTGTTAAGAAATGATAAATCATCCAACAGACACACACACACACACACACACACGCACACACGCACACACACGCACACACGCACACACACACACACACACACACACATACATACGCACACACACGTACACACACACACGTACACACACACACACACACACACCAGTTAAAAGATGCAGGATTTTAATCATGCAGTTCATCCTCTTATAACGGGACCTTTTACTTCTGCACTCAGGTTCAAGTGTCAGTTCAACCAAACACACGCAACATGTCAAACTCCAGGTCTCAAAACTGTCAACAACAAACCATTAGCCGACGTGACCGCGATACATCCTCTACTTATATATATATATATATATATATATATGCAGTCTACGGGTCAGTTTCATAGAGATCTCTGCAAGAAGAGAACAACTGTTCGTAGTTGTCAAACTAAAAGTAATGATCCCAAGGTTGTCTGATAATCAGCATCAATACATATAATGACAATAACTGTGACATTGAAAAGCAGTGATCACCGAGACAGTGAGGGACGACAGGAAGTCACGACTCAGTTGTTCTCAACTACGTATTTTTCAGCTTCTTTCGTCCGACTTGACAAAAGAAGCTGAAATCATTTACAGTATTTGTGGCTCACACCACATGCTAACTAATATTCTCAATTATTATTACAAGTATTGCAAAAAGGCTTTAGTGAGAGAAGAACTGTTTTAGTGTGAACGCATGAGATGCATTTTTACATGTAACCAGGATGTTCTCACACACCTTCAGTACAAGCCTCCTCCAGTGCAGCTCAATTCAGCTAAATGCAAATACATTTTACATCTTCCCAAAGCTTTAAAAAGCTTTACAATGGAGATAACGGAGACAAATATATAATATGAATAAGAACATAATGGTATTTAAAGTATAAACAGAATAAAGTATCCAGCAGTGCATTTTTATTATGTTTTATGAGACTTACCCCACCGTGTCATCCACTCAGTTACACACTTCATTAAAGTGCAAAGAGTGCCTCCTCTGTGTTGTCTCGAAACACACACACACACACACACACACACACACACACACACACACACACACACACACACACACACACACACACACACACACACACACACACACACCCAAGCAGTCAATGTGTATCACAGTGACAATAAAACCATGAACACAACACTAAACATTTGCACCGCACGCTTCATTAGACCACAAAGACTCAAGTGTCGGCATCCTCACCGCGAATGAAACCATTGTTGAGACGTCGTGAAACCAGTGAATGTGGAACAGATTTACACTTCACTCTGCACAAAGGCCAGCATGCCCCCAACACACACACACACACACACACACACACACACACACACACACACACACACACACACACACACACACACACACACACTTTCCTCAGTGACAAGTGTTAGCAGTTAATTCGCCAACAATTGAACCATGGACCTCCTACTGAGTCCATCTAATGACCCACATAGCGAGAACCCCCACTTCTGCCAGTACACACACACACACACACACACACACACACACACTTTAAGAGAACAGATTGAACTATGAACTCGGGGAACCTTGAACTGCAGCAGCGCTCTAAACTATAAAACTTTAAAAAAAAAAGCAAAGTATAAAGTAGATGGTGGGAGAGAGAAGAGAGAGACGGCATGGAGCAGAGGAGGTGAAGAAGAGGAGAAGAAAGGGGAGACAAAGAGGGAGGAAGAGGAGGAGGAGTGAAGAGTGAGCGGGGCTTGTTGTGTTGATGTTTTCTCTGGCAGCATGTCAGGTTGAGCTGCACTCACCGAGGGGGTTCATGAGAAACTGACGCTCATTTGGCTCGGATAGCAAAACTTTCATCCAACAGCGGGGAAGGAGGGAGAGGGGGGAGAGGAGGAAGAGGAAGAAGAGGGGAAGAAGAGGAGAGGAGACAAGGTTTGCACGTATAAAATAAGAAGACAAGCGACATTGAGAGAAGAGTTTACGTTAAAGAAACTGCAGGATACAGAAAGTGACAGAGAAAGGGAATCCCTGACGGCGGTGCAGCGTGAGGAAGAGGAGCGTTTTCTTCTATCTGAAGGAGTTACATACAAAGTCTGAAACTGAAACAAAACACATCTAAAAGTCCGTTTCTGCAGCTTTGGGTTGAAGAGAGGAGTGAGAGGAGACATCTGATCGCTGACCAGTTGCCTGTAAGTTCCAGTGGATGTACACCTGCTCTCACATGTCCCGCCTTCAGATGTTTCTGTATTTATTAACAACAGAGACACATGAAGATGTGGTGACAGAGCTGAGAGCAGCTGTCCGACAACAACATGAACACCTATACCAGCGTGCATCTTGGTACCTGGTGGAAAACATCTGCAGGTGAACCTGGAGAACCAGCCTCTCCTCCCCGTGTCACTGTAACCCTCACACTTATGCTCCCCTGCGTCTAAAAACTCAACTTCAGATGCTTTTTCTACACTGTTTCATTTTAAAGCTGTAAGTATAGAACGCTTCTTTGAGCATTACATCCACAGTTTCCTCAGGTCCTAAACAGACTTGATAGAAAACCTCCTTCTAGTTCTAAATATTGTGATTTTAACAAACTTTTAAGCTGATTCAAACCCCCACACTTTACTTACACACCTAAATGAAACACTAAACGCTAAATATAAATCTCCAGGTGATCCATCATGAAGCATTAACATCAGACTCACCTGAAGGATGAAGAACCGGTTACTTCCAACTGTCACACAGAGTCCAAACCAAACTGCCTCAGCGGACGAGTCATATCCAACACTGCTGTGTGTGTGTGTGTGTGTGTGTGTGTGTGTGTGTGTGTGTGTGTGTGTGTGTGTGTGTGTGTGTCAGTGGGTTTGGCAGCAGCCTGCTCGGTACTGATAGCGTTCAGTCTTGCAGCTCGAGAAGGTTTCTGTCCGACGTCAGAGAGACTGGAAACACAACGGTGACTTGAGTTCCCCTCTCTCTCTCTCTCTCTCCTCTCTCTCTCACACACTCTTTATTATCCCGCTCTGCCTCTCCTTCCCTCTCTCCCTTTGTTTTGTTTCTCTCCTCCTCTCTTTTCCTCACCTAACGCGCCTCCTTCTTCACTCTTCCTGCCTGACTCTTTACCTCTTAAAACTCTCTTCTTCTCTCTCTCCCTCCTTCAGCGCTTGTCATTCTCAATCCCTTATCTGTATCTCTTTCTCTTTATGCCTCTCCTCCTTCACCCTCAACTCCTCCTCTCCTCCCACTCCTCTTTGCTTTCAGTCCTCGAGATGCTTCATAGCTTCTCTCTGTCATCTCTGTCATTTTCCTTCTTTCCTTCCATGTGACTTTTCTTACCGTGCTCTCTCATTCTCTGCTAAATCTCCCCCTCTCTCACGTTCTTTCTGCTCTCTCTGGGGGATACTCTCTGTTTCTCAGTCTTTCCCTTTGCCTCCTTTCTCTACATTTCTCCTTTTCTACATTTCCGAGTAGCTGAAAAAGTTTCAGTCCCTTCCCCCCCCCGGCTCCGCTCTGCGAGTATCATGTTTGGCTTTAAACTACAGAACTTGGCTCCGGCACAGACCACATACATCACCAGCGCTGCTGCTTTCTGTCCTGATTGATGCTCGTCATCACATCGTCCATGTGTCTGGAGACGTTTTCTTAGCAATGCACAGGAGAGGGTGCGCACCTTTGAATCAAGCGGACATAAGAAAGGAAAGGGAACGCATGTAAACAAACCTTTAAGTATCAGTTCATTAGTGAAACATCTCTTGTAGAATACGGTGCAATAAGAATGTGCTGCAGTAAATCCATCTGTTTCCCAACGATGGAGCTGTCGCTGTGTTTGTTGTTTGTTTCTCTGGGATGTCATTAAAAGAGTTTCTCATGCTGCCGTGTGAAGAACCCTCGTAAGACTCACGAGACTGTGAACAGTCACCCTCAACCCCCCCCGGTCAGAGCCTCTGTGATGTGTGAAGGTTCATGGGAGACATATTAAAGGAGTCGTGCTATAATGAGCTGTTTAATGTCCTTTTGTTTGGTAATTAGTTAAAGGATGTCGTCGTGTGGAGAGAATTTTATTCAATTCTTTAAGGAAATAATTATTAAAAATGAAATATTTTTGAGAGGGTCGTCAATTATAATATAATACATAATTATAAGCAGTATTTAGAGGCCCAACCATAAAGTGTACTGTATGTTTTTATTGTTTTTACATTTTATCGTATTACAAGAACAGATTTAAAGTATTGTAGAGTTTTCCAAACCACAGATTGTCCCGGTCCAGCAGTTTGTTTCAGTGTTCATGTTGTCGCAGCGACTCGGACTGGAACAGCTCCACAGCGGTTTACCTGAAAGTGTGACGTCCGCCATTGTTGTCAGATTTGTGACAAGCATCTTTTGTTACAAGCGGCCGAGATGTGTTTTCTCAGACGGGTGGCGTCTCCCTCAGAGAGAGGGTGAGAAGCTCAGCCATCAGGAGAGACTCGGAGTAGAGCCGCTTTACGTTGAGGTGGTTCATCTAGTAAGGAGCCACCTGGGCGCCTCCCTAGGGAGGTGTTCCAGGATTTGGATCCATCACAAGAGTATTGCCTTGTTTTGTTTGTATGCGATTTGTGTCGAGGTCGGTCAACTTAATTTATTATTGTTATGATTTTTGGTTGAACACTGTCCGCTCTTGGATGTCACAGATGGCACTACTTTATCTTGAATTACAACACGACGTGTTCACAAACCTTCGTATGAACGTTTCTGCGTGTGTTTGATATATATATATATATATATATATGAAGGACCTGCTGAGATAGAAACACACACCTACAAACACACCCACACAGGGATTAAAATACACAAATATTTCTGTCATATTTTAGAGCTCACACACACACACACACACACATTTACAAATGCACATACCACACACACCCACACGCACTCAGTTGGCTGCAAACACAGAAATATAAACCGATATTTACATCAGCTGGCACATTCATTTCATAAGCACACACACACACACACACACACACACACACACACACACACAAACACATGGCAGGCAGAGATAAGGAGGAAGGAGAGCATCCTGTGTATCTGGAGGCTTCTGCTCCTCCACTCCCTTTTCACACACTTACTTTAACAGCTGACTGTGCATTTGTGTGTGTGTGTGTGTGTGTGTGTGTGTGTGTGTGTGTGTGTGTGTGTGTGTGTGTGTGTGTGTGTGTGTCTCTGTTCTACTTCTATCCTTGTGAGGACCAATTTGAGATTCTTTGTCCCCACTTGTTTAGATGAAGGCCAGTTTGAGGGTTCAGACTTGAGTTTAGTGCTGAACATTAGACGACGGTTTAGTTTCTTCTTCATGACAATGTGTGCAACTCAGCTCTATTGATGCATAATCATACATACAATGAACCCCCCCTCGTCTACAAGGGACAACTTTGAACTAAAGCCCAAACTTGACATGATATTTAGAAACCCCACAAGTCTCATATTCCTCTAAACAACGTGCAGTGACATGATTAGATGGATGTAGATCAGGAGTAAACTGCCTGTCTCGCTGCCTCTCAGTCTCCTTCACAGCCACGAGGAGGACAAATGGGAACTTTTGAGAAACAAAACATGTTTCCTGTGTATTTACACTCTGAACAGTTCTCTGTAGCAGGATGCCCTCTGCTGTTAATATGCTGCTACTATTAGGAATGTTTCTGAACCTTTTACACTCGTCAGGGACTTTCAACATCTGGAGCACAAAGTAACTTTCTATCCTGTCATCACTGTACTTCATCCTTACAGCTTCTTCTAAACAGAGACATCAAATGTTGCCTCGAAGGTTCTTGAGAAGCTCTTCAGATTCCATCAAACCGGATCGTTTTAGGACAAAAGCCACATTTCTGATGTCGCTGTGGACCGATGGAAGTGTCCTAACGGCGCACACATTGCACTGCAGTGTGTGCAGAGCAACAATAGGACGTGTGGCGTGTGATATTGTTTTATTATAATTTAATTTTAAATATAATTTTGGTGCTTTGAGAAGCTCAAATCAAAGCTCAGTGTTCAGGATTTCACAGAGGAAGCGGTTGTTCCTTAATCTCATTTTTGCTGCTCCTGTTGCAAATATGTTACAGTGTCCTCCGCCGCCGTGCCAGGGCGAGGTGCCCAACACTCAGCGGATCAGCATCCGTTACCACGGCAACAGACAGTGCAGCCAACATGGCTGCCAAAAAGGGGGAACTGCAGCAGCCAAGCTGTGTCTGTGTGTGTGAGCGACAAGCACGACATCCTGGCACCGTCCTTTGTAACAACATCTTTGGGGGGAAACTCTGTTTATAAAAGAAAATCTCTTTGGTGTGATCTCTGTATGAATCTGTGGCACACCCCAGGTTCATTCTAGTTTACATTATTTTACATGCATACCTGGCACATAGGGGGCATAAGCAGTGGCGTATGCAGAAACCCCTGGGTAAAATTAGATCTCTGCACAGGGGGGGTCTTTGGCGGGTGAAGCACATGCCATGCACTGACACTGAGTATTTTTAAATACACACTAATAATTCAGGGAAGAGCTCTCTTGCTATATCTTTTCGATCGTATTCAGAGAGCAGAACACATTCTCTGCTGAAGCTCACATATCCAGCAGGTCTTACACTGAACTTATTTACTACAACTAACTGTGCGTACGGCCTAAGGTTTAAGTTGAGACTGAAAATAACGTAGGACATATAGTACATACTTGGAGCTCCAGCAGTTAACTAAAAATACATGCTGTGTACCATGAGTGCATACATTTTTGGCACGTGAACGTGAACGTGAGCGCTCATCATTGCAGTGTTAGCATGTTAGCACCTTGCTCGTCCTGCAGTGTGTGCATGCACAGGGAAACTGAAGTCCAGACACATGAGAAGCAAATAAAGTTGCGTTGAGTTGAATCCTTGAAGGATCATTTAGCAGCTATTCCCTCTCATGAAGCACAAGTGTCACAACATATTAACTCTTAAGCTTTGAGAACTTGTTATTCATCTTAATCAACAAAGATGTTGAGCAACAATTGTCAACAAAAGCCTGCAGAGATGCAACTTTCATCTCTCTCTCTCTCGTGACTAATTTGTTGTGACACATGACGTCAAACCTCGACCTACACTTGTGAACAGAAGGTGTTGTTTTTCACAGCACACCCGGGTTTACTTTCAGACTCCACACACTCGTGTTACCGTTCAATAAATGAATGAATGACGTAAAATCACACACATTCCCAGCTGCACCCACACGAGGTGAGAAATTGAAACTTAGTAAAACACATCTGCGACGAGCATAATGTTGAACCATCAACCCTTAACATGACACCGTGTGCAGCTTTAGAAGAGATGTTACAACACACTGTGTGTGGAATCATTTTACTGGACGTACTTATTATAATACAGTGAAATATGGACATGCTGTAGCAGCGCTGGAACATGCACGTAATATCAAAGTGTGCTGATTTATGTACATTAAACCACTTCTGTAACTACAGTCATTTCTAATCCATACAGTATTATGCACTGTGCATATAGAACATACAGTCTGACCTGTATATAGTTTGATATATATAATAGCTATATTTTTAAGTTTGCTTATATTTGTTTAGATGTATGTCTGTATGTGCTTTGTCTTTAAGTACATTGAGAAGAAAATTCCTTGTACATGTCAATACAATTGGTTAATATATAATTGTATATCAAATCAAATCAAATGTATTTATATAGACCAATATCACAAATTATACATTTGTCTCAGTGAGCTTTACAGACTGTACAGGATTACGACACCCTCTGTCCTTAGACCCTCTGTCCTTAGAGCCTCTGTCCTTAGAGCCCTCTGTCCTTAGACCCTCTGTCCTCAGACCCTCTGTCCTTACACCCTCTGTCCTTAGACCCTCTGTCCTTAGAGCCTCTGTCCTTAGAGCCTCTGTCCTTAGACCCTCTGTCCTCAGACCCTCTGTCCTTACACCCTCTGTCCTTAGACCCTCTGTCCTTAGACCCTCTGTCCTTAGACCCTCTCTCCTCAGACCCTCTGTCCTCAGACCCTCTGTCCTTAGACCCTCTGTCCTCAGACCCTCTGTCCTTAGACCCTCTGTCCTCAGACCCTCTGTCCTTAGACCCTCTGTCTTTAGACCCTCTGTCCTTAGACCCTCTGTCCTTACACCCTCTGTCCTCAGACCCTCTGTCCTTAGACCCTCTGTCTTTAGACCCTCTGTCTTTAGACCCTCTGTCCTTAGACCCTCTCTCCTCAGACCCTCTGTCCTTAGACCCTCTGTCCTTAGACCCTCTGTCCTCAGACCCTCTGTCCTCAGACCCTCTGTCCTTAGACCCTCGCATCACACAAGGAGAAACTTCCTAAAAGAAACTCCATAATTAAAGGGGGAACAATGGAAGAAACCTCAGGGAGAGCAACTGAGGAGGGATCCCTCTCCCAGGACAGGACAGACGTGCAATAGATGTCGTGTGTACAGGATAAACAACATAGTACAAATACAACATTTGACAGAAATGATGTTGTGTTGGAAAAGAGAAAGTTTGGATGAATCCAGGAAAATGTCAATAAGGCTTCCCGGTGTCCAGCAGGACCAGGGCAGCAGGCGCAGCCACGATTCCTGATCCTGACGTAAACTTTATCAGTGGCAACCTGCCATATGAGACACAGAAACTCCGGGGATGATACCCCGGATGATGAGTTAGTAACATACATTTACCTAAATGCATACAGATAGAGAGGGAGAAGAAGAGAGGGAGGGGAGGAGAGAGGAAGAGAAGGAGGAGAGCAGGGAGGTGTCCCCCGGCAGTCTAAGCCTATAGCAGCATAACTAGGGGCTGATCCAGGGCAAACCTGAGCCAGCCCTAACTATAAGCTTTATCAAAAAGGAAAGTCTTTAGCCTGCTCTTAAATGTGGAGAGTGTGTCTGCCTCCCGAACACAAACTGGAAGCTGGTTCCACTGGAGAGGAGCTTGATAGCTGAAGGCTCTGGCTCCCATTGTACTCTTAGAGACTCTAGGAACCACAAGTAACCCTGCAGTCTGGGAGTGCGTATATATACATTTGACGTAGTTTTTTTAGGTGCATACAATCCAAAAACTACAAGAATCATGCAAATGACCTCAACCTCAATAAATATACTGATCTACTATTTTATTTATGTTGTGGGTCATCGGTTCTTCTCATATGTATATTGATACATTTATTCACACGTTCCACATCTGTTGAATCCCAACCTTCATGTGTTCATGTCTTCAGTGTTGTTGTCCTCTTCTTGTTGCTGTTCTGTCCATTTCTGTGCAAGTGCATTGAAGTCAATGCAAAGAAAACGAGTATGCAAACACATACTTGGTCAATAAAGTTCTGATTCAATCAAATTGATTCAGATTCTGATGTTGCAAACATGACACAGGAAAAACTTGATATTTGTTTTTTATTTATTTATTTGTTTGTTTGTTTGATTTCATTTAAACATAAAGACAAAAGCTCAGCGTACAACCTAAAGAACCTATATAACATATAAAATGCATTATATATATTCTGCTTTAACAATAACAAGGATAATATGACATTCAGATGATTTAATTATTTCATCAGTCTGTCCGTGTGTACACGTGGTGTAAAGCTCTCCTTCTTCATCATCTTCATCATCTTTGTGTTGTGTGTAACGTTTGAAATGTGAAGTTTTCTGAGAGTTTTTGTTACATTTATTGTATTTTTCCACACATAGAACAATGAAAAGAAGCTTATTTTTCATTATCTAAAGTATTTAAATTTGAACTTAATTCGATCTGTTTCATTCATCTTTTCATTTCTCCATTTTGTTTAGTGTCCAGTTCATTATCTCTTCATGAACTGCTTTGATACACTCCGTTACTTTACACTGGAAGTAAATCCTGCAGCAGAGCAGAGAAATACAAGACGTTGATGTTTTTAGAAGAGAGACTAAAGGGGGCGGAGGTTCTCCACCGTGGGATAGATTATCAGTAAATGTGTGTGTGCACGATACTCAGCAGCCATGTGAGGAGGAGGGAGGCCAATGAGTTCTTACAGCGCACACACACACTGCCTCATATCGTAGTTTGTAGTAAAACGGAAATACAAAAGGAAATCAACGCTTCACATCTGGTGAAGGAAAACTTCAGGAAAACACATGATCTAAAAAGGGGGGGGGCTGGGAGAAAAGACCAAATAAATCTGTTCCTCCTTCCAGCTCACTCTGGGCTCGGAGCCAAGCGAGGGGAGGAAGGAAGGGGGACGGAGAGGTGGAGGAGAGATGGAAAGGGAGGAAAAGCAGGAGAGCGCAGGCAGGATCTGTGGGGATTGCAGGGATGCATGGAACAGATGCAGAATAATTTAACTCTTGCTCTGCCAAACGTCGTCCCGCTCCGACGGCTCTCCTGATTGGAAACACAGCTTTGTTCCAAACCGAGAGAAACAACTGCGTTCAAAGCTCGTAGTTTGGGTGCTTGATTGACTAAATGTGAAACTCTGCAGGTTAAATCCTTTATATAGATTAAAGAACTTTAACTCTATAAGCAATACGATCTTTATGCTTTGTGTGAAAGACCGTTAGCTAATGGGACCCCAGGCTCTGACTGCAAGGTCTCTGAGTAATTATTATAATGCTGAAGGTCAATAACTCTCTTTATATCAATATAAATATATCACTTTCTTACAGTTATGGTTAGGTCAGCGTGTGCCTTGAATTTAACTCCAAACTGCATCTGAATAATACTGTTTTTAACAATTTGAATGTGTTCAGCTGTAAAGCTTTAATGGGCTGCAGAGGTTGTTTCAGTGAGTGAAGCTCTTCTGATGCCTTCTCTTACCAAATCCAACAGGAAACACTTCAACACAGTGTTTGATATTCACGTCCACATTCAGCTGTAACAGAAACTGTAGTTTTTACATGCGTGACACAGCGCTGCTCTCACCTCCCCCCCCCCCAGAAGAGACACCGTTTAGAAAATATAGGATAGACAGAGTCAGGTAAACATCCACAATGGCTGCTGCACTAATTATGTATGCATGGGTGCTTGTCTGCCTCAAACGTTTGCTGCACTGTGACTGCACCTCTCAGCGTTTAGCACTGAGATTTAAAATGGACTCATCCTTCATCTTTAAGACCGTTTACGACCTCTTAACTTGGATACATTCAGATTTCTACTTCTACGAAGTCTGTTCTGCAGCAATGAGGCTGCTACTTGGTGATACTGGAAACATTTCTGTGCATTTAACCTTGACTTGTAAGAGTCGACAGGATCAGCTGTGATCTTTAATCAATTCTGTACGACGCACACAACATGGAGGCTCAGCTTCCCAACAATCAGTCAACAATATCATTTCACAAATCATCAGATGCTTTTCTTTCTTTGGGTTTGAGTTCAGTTATGTTCTTTGTTGTGTGTTTCGCAGCAGTTATTCCCACGTGGATTCTTTTCAATCAGCAGCTCCTACTTAGGTTGTTTATTATATGTATGCAACAGAACAAATGTTTGATATTGCAAATTAAATATGACAAAAACACAAAATAATGACGTTTTTATTTTTGCAAAAATCGAAAAATAAACCATTTAAGGGAAGCGCTGTTCTCCATGATGAAAGAAATGTCCTGATATTAGTGATTACATGCTTGCCTTGAGTTTATTAAGCAGAACACAGAGCTACAGTTTTACCGCGGACTGTAAACAGCACAGAAACGAGAAGCAGAAACTGAATTCAAGATGCAGAATACAGGAAGTTCTGACTGACACTGATACCACTGTGAGAGTTAAACTGCAGTAATTATTGTCTGAACAAATGTACTTTGGCTAAACTTCAGTGGGTGGAAGCAAAACGAAAGAAACTTAAAAACAGAAAGACAGAACAGGTCCACCATGCTAAGCTAACGTTAGCATACCAGGCTAACGTTAGCCATTAGCTGTCCTCAGGTTTCTGTGGTTCCAATAAAGACATGACAATCTCTCAGGCCCAACGTATTGCTGAATGTCTTGAGTCTGGACTTTGTATGGATTCTTTCTGTCTCGATCTGTTGTGCTCGGTTACAAATCAACACGTATACATATTGTTGCATTGTTTTGATTAATAAGAGTTTCTGCAGGTGAATCTTTTCTTTCTGCTCATAATAACTTGTTTATTACAAATAGTGAGATGTTGCGTTTGCAGGAAACGTAAAACACAGCACTTCCCCTGAACCAGAGCGTGGTAATACGCTCACTACAGTTATATAACTCTCGTACTCTTTTGTATAGCATCACCTCGTACGTACGGAGGTGTGTTCAAACCTCAAATGCACTTTCTTTGTTATCGGAACGTCATAAAGTGACATTTCTTTTATTGGTCTCACAACAAAGTCATCCGAGTGTTAGAATCAGTTGTTTGTTAACGTTGTAGAGTAAAACACTTTTACATCGTTATCTGGGGAACGGGCTGATTATGATTATGTTCTGAGGAAGATTAGAAACATAGATCTTTGTCTGTAAATCAAAAGACAAAAGCAGTTTTATTTATTTAATTATGTTATTGCGATAATATCAATCCGAGTGTCGTGCTTATGAAACATCAGAGGTCACTAAGTTCACAGACGTGACGTGCAGCCAGTGGAGATGTGGGACATTTCTAAATACAGTTTGATATTTACATTTATAACCAACACGTCTTTTATGCAGCTAGTGAGTAAAACACCTAAATATGACTTTGCTTGATTACTTTGGATTGAATAGATTGCCATGACTCAAAAGGAAGCATCCTGCAGACTTAAGATGTATTCAAAGCCGCTCTACGCACGGGGTTTATGTCAGTGTAACCCTTAATGCATACAGTTCAGCTGAACACAATACAATTCAGGATAATATCAGAAATAAGTATTCCAAAAAAGTAAATGTGAAATAAACTTTGCACGCCACAGCATGTTGTGGTGTTTAAATCGCCCCGGGACATGTATTTAAACATCATTTCAACTTCCCCAACTGGTTTCCCCAGCGTTCATCTTCCTGCTCTTCCACCACAGCTCACAGTGTACGTGTGTAAAACTGTGTCAACCAATTTTACGAGGCCACATTTTATTAAGCTAAGTGTTGCTTGGTGCTGGATGATGATGTATGTCTAATCTAATAGCGGACATTAATGAGTTCCTGCGAGGTGGAGCATGCTCAGCTGTGAGATTCTTCTTCCATATAAGGAGTGGTTGACCTGCGACGGTGCTGCACCGTGACACAGAGAGGTCACGAGGCTCAACCACACACAGTTTGCAGTACACACACTGATTACTAAAAAGGTGTATGACGGCTGGTTATCCCCACTTGTGTTGTTGTTAAAGGGTTTCAACTTGTCTGACTTGAGGACACGTGACGTCGTGTTGCTGTTAAAGAACAAAGCTGCGTCTGTAGTCTGTGGACTGTATTATAAATCAGATTTATGTATTTATTCATACGGCATTATTCAAGGCTCTGGGAATGATTCACATGTTGGCTGGAGATGCATTCATCTAATGCATGTTCAACTTCGGACAAAGCTGTCCCGACTAAAGGTGGTCAACCGTATAATAATAAAATACAGATATGTGTGTATGCAAAGCACTTTCACGACATCTCCTAAACGTTCCTGAAGTTGGACACTTGATCTTCATGTAGGTGTTTGAGCTTCACTGTGCAGTGTTGTCACGTTCATCTGCTGAAGGAGCAAAGCTACTCAGTGCTCACGTTAAATCTGAGGAGCAGGATTCTTTTGTCACAACTAGTTTGGAAGCTAATCATAATCCAGCATGCAACTAACACTGATGCCTTCAGTGCAAACACACTGCAGACAGCACGCATCAAGCAGGTGACTTAAACGTGCACTCATCATTCTTTACAGGGTATTTGTAAATATCTTAAAAGGCCTCTCCTGTTGCACCTGTACACACACCTGACAGCTGTGTCATGGCAACACACCTTGGAGTGATGCACCTGTACATCACTGCCCACTGCAGCAAGGGGAGACGTTAAACCTCTGGAGGTCAGCAGAAACAGAGTCTGTTCATTAGCTTTCAGTTTGTTAGTTCAATTCATTAACCCACTGAGCAAAGTTGCTCTGCTGATTAAGTGTGATGTGGTTAAAAGCTCCAGAAACATCTAGTCGATCTTGAGTTTCTACTTTTAAACTAAAAGGTTGTGAAACTAAAACATATTGATTTCATGTGAACAATAAATCCAGAGCCTCTTAAATGACGCGTGCGTGCAGTTACTGTGTAATTAATGTGCTCATTGAATGAATTCAATGAATTACTGTGTAGTAAGTCTGCTCTGTGACAGCCCTAGTTCACAGCAGCATCATCTGCAACACATTCCTAATGACACGTGTTCTTTCACTTCATTTGTGACACATTTATTTCCAGGGAATAAAGATGTCTGGAGTCAAACATGTCCTGGCCACAACTTCCCAGAGGTCTTGACCTCAGTAGCCCATAAAGTTTCCGTTTGTCCCTCTGTGGTGAGACATGACAATATGACACAAGAGTGCCATTAGATGTGGTTTCCTAAGGATGCTGCTGAAGCCATTGTGTTTTTATTTTGCATTATAGTGTGTGTTTGAACAGGGTTGAGACTGTGGGGACCGGCATGTGAAGGAGGAAGCCCGCAGACTTCAGGTGAAGTTTAGAGGAGACGCGGAGACAAAGACTCCTCATCGCAATTATAACCCTTGATAAATAAAACAAACGCACATTGCATCCACATTAAATAGCAGCTCTCACGTTTTAAAACCCACCAAACAAGCGGAACATCCGGGAAACGAAACCTGATCTGCAAAAGACGTGGAATGTCTTGTTTCTTTCCTTCCGCCCTTCAGACCCGGTAATGATGGAGGAGTAAAAAGCGACATGATTGGTGGATGCAGCCGGCAGAGGAGAAATGTAAACCCCTTCGTTTTGTTGCATCGGGGGGGTTGAAAACCGAACGCTCCCCTCTTGTTTTTCCCCCCTTTCCTTCAATGACAGCAGGAGCCAGCCAGCCAGCCAGCCGGGCGGTGCGGAGGGAAGCTTCCCCCGGAACGAGAAGGATTTCAATGCAAGTGTGCGGTAAGGACAACAACAGAACACCACCACCTAGAATAAACAGCAGGCAATGTGCGTGGGGCTCTCAGCAATGCGAATCACCAGGACGGCACACAATGCACAATGGTGCTGCCTGGGGGCTGCCGCGATAGCTCTCAGACAAACCGGGCAGAGACTTCGGGTTTGCTTGACAGCTGCAGGGCCAATGGAAACATGCATGGAGCCAGCTGCGCTAGGCTGCAGCCAATGGAAAAATGTGAAATGCTGAGCTGCTACTGGGTCCAGATGGTAAAGGTAGGCTGGCTGCAGCACCACAGCACCACAGCACCACAGCGCCGCCGCCGCCGCCGCTTAACTTCCACCAAAAAAAAAAAAAAAAAAGAAGCTGTTTGTGTTTTGGCTGCTGCAGTGGCCATTTTAGGTAAGAAGCGCCCTTTAACTTTTTTTTTTTGGATGCGGCTGGTCTTTGTGGGAGACGTGTGTAGGTACAATGTGTGTGTGTGTGTGTGTGTGTGTGGGGGGGTGCAGACCGGACTGTGGTGGTGAAACTGTGCAGGCATCCACACTGAATAAACTCTGGAGCTGGTAGCTTTATGGATTAAATAGATATTGCACAGAGTTGCACTCCTCCTCCTCTTCTCATCCCTCCTCCTCTTTCCTCTCCCCTCCCTCCTTTCCTCACCTCCCCTCCCCTTCACCTCCCCATCTCTCTCTCTCTTTCTCTCTCCCCTCCCTCCCCTGCCTGCTAATTTTTTATGCATTTTTCTAAACTGTCATGGCGATTTTGTGTCCTTGGAAATAAAAAGCGCCAGTGTTTTTTCGGGCTAACGGGGGAGATGTCTCGCCGGTGAGCGCGTGTGTCCGGTGTCCGGAGCAGGTGAGCGGTCCGCCGGGGAGGGTTTTACGGTGGGGAGATGTCGCGGAGAAGGAGTTTTAGAGGCTGTCCACACGTGTAAAGGAGAGGGCTGTGATAATGTATTTACAACAGCGATGCAGTGACATTACAGCGCTAGCGGAGAGAGCTAGCTCGGTAGCAACGGAGTGCTAACATGAAATAGGACACTGTGTCTCCTTTTAATCTCTCGGTGTGTGTTTCGTGTTTTTCATCCCGTGTTTTGCTCACCGGGAACTTCTTTATTTTCCTCCTAGCTCGTTCCCAACTTGTGGCGATTCATTGGCTGGCAACATTCAAGCTAGCTGTGTGTTAGCCCCTGCGTCTGCTAGCATTGATTATATAGCCAAAACCTCAAAGAGGTGTTAGCTAGGTCGTTAGCCGGCTAGCCTCTTGTAACATGTGTAGCTGCTGCAGCAGGTATGTGCACACACACACACACACACACACACACACACACACACCAGGTTCGTGCACACACACCAGGTTCAAAGTCATGCAACCACATCGGGTCGTGAAGTGCTGGTGCAAGTACGTTGAGTTATGCACATGCAGTCTTGAAGTGTTGGTGTTTGCCCTATTGTCCCACGCGCTTTCACCTGGCCAGGTGTGACAGCAGGGGGGCAACAGACAAAAGGGTGTGCCATAAACCCACCCCCCTCACTGGGGTCTGATTTCATGTGAATTGTGATTCCTCAATATATTCAGACCTTTTACCTACACTTTAACTCACTATGTTGTTTACACTTCCTTTGTGTGTATATTTACACGTGTCATGATGTATATACATTTACTACATCCCTGTTTACATTCAGTTTAGTCATTTGTAATTAAAAATATCCCTCTTTTTAACTTTTACAATTTTATGTCTAAAGTCTCATTTTGTTTTTACTTCATGATCATCTTTGTTCTTTTGCTGGAGACACATTTATCCTTAAATCCCCTGTTCTCTGCAGCAGGAGATGTTCTTTCACTTTCACCTGGAAGCTTTTGATTTGTAATGAGCTTGATAAGTTTCTGGTTCTCCTCAGGATGACACTGTTGCAGTGTTTCATCAGCAGGCGGCACGGT
>NC_041359.1:26239185-26359185 GCF_900634415.1 Cottoperca gobio
CAGATGAACACAATATCGACTTATTCACAGGAGTCTATTCAACTATATTGAACATTAAAGAGTCCTAAATAAACATTTTGTAAAGCATCCACACCATGAGATCTTAATGCTTTGGATATAACGGGACATCTAGGTTAATTCATGAGATTAAAGTTGTTATTTTAAATGCTTAGAAACATCCATATCGTGATAATGAATGCATGAATAGTTTGTTTAGAAATAAGTTTAATTATCATGCTCTGTCATGAGACGTCGGCTTTGACGTGACGTGCATGAAACGTACAAGGTCAACGTTTAGTTTTATTGTATTTGGATGGAGCGTTTAATAAAACTCGGAGCAGCATTACTTTCATGAATTCGTATTGGAAGTAGTAACTTAATTAGTTTTCTTGAAACGAGGTCATACAGGTGAGCTGTGTCAGAAGCAGAAGGGATAAATAACAATTAAAATCTTTAATTAAAAATGAATTCACTATACTATTCTTCTCACAGTTGCTTTACGAGCTCACACATAATAAATATAATAACATAGATTTATAATTTTTGTTTTTAAAGTATTTTAAACAGATTGCTTGATTGACAAATTGCACAAAGTCATCCAGTGTCTCTATGGCAACAGGAGATGAAGTGACGAGGGTGTGATGCAGTATTGTCCTGTTTTCATACTGGTTCAGTTCAGTTTCACTCCATGCCCTCCACATGACGCGTCCTCCCACATGACAGACATAATGCATCACACAGGCGCCGCCTCTCACAGCACAGCACAGCACAGTGTGTGTGTGTGTGTGTGTGTGTGTGTGTGTCCCAGTCCCACATACCCCAAAGCACTTCACTGATCAGACTTCTTTTAGTCGCCATGTGTGCGTTTATTGCTGCGTGCTTCTCCACCTGGCAGTCCGTCGGTCCGGGTGGTAGTCTGATGGCACCAATCACGTTCATACATTTGTTTTTTTGTTCCAAATAAAACATGGATGCTGCTGCTGGATGTATTAAATCACCTCCTGTGTGTCATCAATGAGCCGCAGTTGTGACGTGTTGGTTGGTTATTAGAGCTACATTCATTCATTCATTCATTGATTAGTTGTCAACTATTAAATTAATTGCCAATTATTTTGATAATCGATCTGTTTGAGTAACTTTTTAATCTGGTTTAAAATCAGAGAATTTAAACCAGATTAAAAAGTTACTCAGTTTCATAAATGTGAATACTTTCTGTTTTGTTTACTCTGACAGTACATTGAATATCTTTTGAGTTATGGACAAAACAAGACATTTGAGGACGTGATTTTGGGCTTTTGGGAAACGACAATCGGCATTTTCTGACATTTTACAGACAAAACAACCATTATTAATCGATTAATAGTCGACAGATCGATCAACAATGAGAATAATCGTTAGTTGCAGTCCGATTGGTAATAGAGCGGAGTAATAAAGTTTATTTATTAGAGAAATCCTGCAAATCCAAATCATCTCTCGTCCCCTAAAAGTGCTCAAAGTACAAAAGCACTTTGAAATGTCCGTGCGTCACTCCGCTGCGTGCGCTCCTCATGACAGGTGTGCAGGAGTAATAAATAAAAGCACAATCATCACAGACAGACTGTCTCCTTAACTTGCAATTAAACACCTTTTGTTGACATAAGGATTAAGTGTCACACAACGCTTAATAAAATAAATAATGACAGATACGAGTCTGAGCTAAACGTCCGGGCAGATGCTGCAGTTATCCTTAATGGTACAGTGAGACAGGTGGTGCCTGGCTGCTGCTGCAGAGGAGCGTACCACAGATGCCATTTTATCTTCCGTGTGTGAAGCAGCGAGAGGAACAAAATATGAGGGAGCACCCGCGCTTTCCATGAAGCACAGTGACAGCTGGTGACCTGCTGTTATCACCGGCTCTGCTTCAGACTTCTCGGGGAGATGTGTGGAAGGGGATGAGGAAGTTAAATGAATGAATGAATGATGGAGCGAGTGGCAGTGTTGCCAACGGAAAGGAAAGTCGCTATTGGCCGTCCTAGAAGTCACTAAATGACATCATCGCCTAATTTGCATAATTTACAATTTGCATGTAATTGTATTGGACCACTGCTCGTTGAGATAGTAACACCAGAAAGTCTCAAAGTCTCCAACACACCAGAAAGTCTCCAAAAGTCTCCAACACACCAGAAAGTCTCCAAAAGTCTCCAACACACCAGAAAGTCTCCAAAAGTCTCCAACACACCAGAAAGTCTCAAAGTCTCCAACACACCAGAAAGTCTCCAACACACCAGAAAGTCTCCAACACACCAGAAAGTCTCCAAAAGTCTCCAACACACCAGAAAGTCTCCAACACACCAGAAAGTCTCCAAAAGTCTCCAACACACCAGAAAGTCTCCAAAAGTCTCCAACACACCAGAAAGTCTCCAAAAGTCTCCAACACACCAGAAAGTCTCCAAAAGTCTCCAACACACCAGAAGTCTCCAAAAGTCTCCAACACACCAGAAAGTCTCAAAGTCTCCAACACACCAGAAAGTCTCCAAAAGTCTCCAACACACCAGAAAGTCTCCAAAAGTCTCCAACACACCAGAAAGTCTCCAACACACCAGAAAGTCTCAAAGTCTCCAACACACCAGAAAGTCTCCAAAGTCTCCAACACACCAGAAAGTCTCCAAAAGTCTCCAACACACCAGAAAGTCTCCAAAAGTCTCCAACACACCAGAAAGTCTCCAAAAGTCTCCAACACACCAGAAAGTCTCCAAAAGTCTCCAACACACCAGAAAGTCTCCAAAAGTCTCCAACACACCAGAAAGTCTCCAACACACCAGAAAGTCTCAAAGTCTCCAACACACCAGAAAGTCTCCAAAGTCTCACACACCAGAAAGTCTCAAGTCTCCAACACACCAGAAAGTCTCAAAGTCTCCAACACACCAGAAAGTCTCAAAGTCTCCAACACACCAGAAAGTCTCAAAGTCTCCAACACACCAGAAAGTCTCAAAGTCTCCAACACACCAGAAAGTCTCAAAGTCTCCAACACACCAGAAAGTCTCAAAGTCTCCAACACACCAGAAAGTCTCCAAAAGTCTCCAACACACCAGAAAGTCTCAAAGTCTCCAACACACCAGAAAGTCTCAAAGTCTCCAACACACCAGAAAGTCTCAAAGTCTCCAACACACCAGAAAGTCTCCAAAAGTCTCCAACACACCAGAAAGTCTCAAAGTCTCCAACACACCAGAAAGTCTCCAAAAGTCTCCAACACACCAGAAAGTCTCCAAAAGTCTCCAACACACCAGAAAGTCTCAGAGTCTCCAACACACCAGAAGAAGTCGCTAGATTAGTCGCTAGTAGCTTTTGACAAAAGAAGTTGCCAAGAGGGTTTGGAAAGTCCATAGATTTAGCGAGAAAGTTGGCAACACTGGCGAGTGGGCGTTAAGCTTTAAGTTCATCTAAATCTTTTATATATATATATATATATATATATATATATACATACATACATACATACATACATACATACATACATACATACATACATACATACATATATATACACACACACACACACACACCTGCAGGTCTTCCCCCGACTGGCTGCCAGACAGCCTGTAATGTGCTGTTGTGTTGTGCACAGGTTTTAGTTTCCTCAGTCCTGACTTACTGCCGGTGTGTTCTGCAAAGCTTGTTAAAACATCTGTCGGACTTAGTTGATGGTACACCGTAAAAGTGCACAATCCATCTCAAGAGATGCTCCTGTTGTCCTTGTTGTCCTTCCTGGAAGAGATTTTGCTCTTAACATGCGTTGAGTGAATGTTCTCCTCAAAAGCCCTGAGATTTGACTTTGCATTTTAAATCTGTCTTAGATATCTGCAAGATGCTGCAGCCAACGATTATTGATTGAATGATTATTTCCTAGATTATAAAATAGTTTCTAACAGTTACTCAGCCCAAGGCGATGTCTTTAAACGTCTTGTTTTGTCAGTCCACAAGCCTTTCAAGACATTTTAATGTGATATAAAACGGGAAAAGCAGGAAATCTACATATTTCAGAGGCTAAAAACAAAAACCTTTTTATGCCATTTTCTTTATGGAAAAATACTAATATTTCTCCGTCGGTTAGTTGCCTCATCACAGAGAAGTAACAGGAAACTCACTCAGAAATGTGTGGCGGTAATTTGTTCCGCTCTGAGTCTGAGCCGATGCAGACTGTAACATAAGGCATCGGGATGGTAAGATGCATTTAGTTGTCTCCATTGCACTGGTGCTGTGATGCACCTGCACTGTATCCGGTTTCAAGTGGAATACCTAAAAGTACACTGTGTTCCTGCTCATGTTGGAGGATTGGTTAGAAGTACCTTTGGAAGAACCTGATACTGCATTGGTTATAATAACAGTAAACACACATGCATGTGCGAAGTAAGAAACGTTGCCATGTGTTTGTATCTTTGCTCGTCTCTCTTGTGGTCAGAGGGAACCGATGCGGACAAATTCAAATGTTCAGTGTCCAAATGAAAGTTGCATGTAGGTCACATGCCTGCGGGATCTGATTTTGTACCTCACATCCTTGTGGTCCAGATAGGAACTGGGAAAACATGTGACTCAATGCAGAGTTCTGCTGCTCACTGATTAGGAAACATCAGATCTGTGTCACATGGAAGAGGGGAAAATAGACTTGAGATTATTTTTAGCTTGATGTATATTTTGTGCAAATAGGATTATATATATATATATATATATATATATATATATATATATATATATATATATATATATATATATATATATATTTGTATTATTATATTTGAATTAATATTTATTACTATTATTATAATTATATATATTTTTATTATTATATTTTTATTAATATTTATTATTATATATATTTTTATTATATTGTATTATTATTATTATATTTGTATTAATATTTATTATTATTATATTTGTATTATTGTTGTTATGCTGCACACTGGCACAGCAGTAATGTGCCAATGAAATATCAATTTTAATAGCATACATGACAACTAAATTAAGGTGTGTGTGTGTGTGTGTGTGTGTGTGTTAGTTACACAAAACCTTCCCTCGTTCCAGATATGGTGCTCTTCACACCTGTCAGCTTGAGGTACAAATAATAAACCCAGTAGACGTTAGAATCTGATTTCTTAATGGAGGTGTGTGTGTGTGTGTGTGTGTGTGTGTGTGTGTGTGTGTGTGTGTGTGTGTGTGTGTGTGACGTCTGTCCTTACACCCTCACTTCATATCTCCCTTCTTCTCCCTGTACAGACGGATGATGTGTGCAGGTGGTGCAGACCGGTGTGAGAGTTTTCTTAATGACTACAACCTGCCTACTCTGACACATGCGACCCCAAATGTTTATTGTTAAAAGATCTTTAGGTTTCCTGCTTCACTTTTTGCACACGGGTGACGACTGTGCTCAGTTTGGTGGGAAACGAAGAATAAAGTCACTTTTCTTTCCCTGAAAATGAAATTATTTTGAATATTAAAACATAATTCACAATAGTAATGAACCGTTATAAAATATAAAGGAAATTGTTAAATGCAACTTAAGCCATTAGCGTTACAGGCCACACAGAATGCTTTTTATATTGCACGATGACGTCATTTCCTGTCTCCCAACACACTCGGGGCAGACGAAGTTCATACACAGGAACATGCTGCACACACGCAGACTGTCAGACACACACACTGGACATGAACACCACCTTTAATTTATCCAGGGGGAGTTTCACTGAGAGCGATGATCACATTCACACAGTCACACCTGGAAGCTGTCCAGCACCACCACCATGTTAATATCAGTGCTGCATGGTGCTCATGATGGGGAACCCTCAAGTCCTGCAGTGCACTTCTTTGTGGGCCACCATGGTGTTCAAAGGATGTATAAAGTACGCGTCCCAGCCTGGATTCTGCTCTACTATTCACAGCGTACACTAAACCATGAGATAATGCTCAACTGAGAGCACTTCCGATCATGTGACTCTCAAGCAGGTCTTTAGTGGAGAAGCGATTTCAGCAGCTTCTGATGTTGTCTCTCTTTAAACATAAATAAAAGTGAGAGTGTGTCTGTCCAATGGTGAATCATCACATAACTAGTGTAGATAACGGGAGTGCATCAATGCAAATAAGTGAATAATAAGCCGAACTGTTAACATAAATGTTGTTTTGGTGCTGAGATCTGTGGTGTGGATGTGTTCTGTGAGAAGCCGCTGAAGATACCAGACTGATAATGAACAATTTAATATTCTAACTTAAGAGCAAGAATAGAAACTTCACAGTGATGGCCTTTATTAAAACGATCAACACCAACACGTGAAAATGCACTTTCCATGTCTTTCTATTTAAATCATTATATATTATATATATATTGTATATTGAATGAATGTGTATATTAGATACATCTGTATACATCTGTTGTTTTCATGTTTCTCTCGTCTCCACGTTCATTTAGCTCTGGGATACGCAAACACTTCTTCATACTTTGTCATTATTAACTTGCTGTCTGTCTGAACACTTCTGAAAAGTTTCCTGTTTCAGTTTAGAAACCGCAGAATTGTACATTTCAGAAATATATATATATATATATATATATATATATATATATATATATATATATATATATATATATATATATATATATATATATATATATATATATATATATATATATATATATATATATATATATATATATAATAGAGACATTAAAGGCGGAAAAAAGTTGCCAAGAGGGTTTGGAAAGTCCATAGATTTAGCGAGAAAGTTGGCAACACTGGCGAGTGGGCGTTAAGCTTTAAGTTCATCTAAATCTTTTTTATATATATTATTTATTATATATATTTTATATATTATATTATTTTATATATTATATTATATATTTATATTTTATATATTTATTATATATTATGTTATATATTATATTAGATTAAGTGTCTTTTAGTAAGAAACTTGACAGCCTCTCAGTGACTTAAGTATTATTTAATTGTTTGTAACTGGAGTTTGGAAAAGGTTACTGCTGTAAATGTGGGTTAGAAAGATTAGCTGTTGTGAATAAATGATATAAAATGTAAGAATAATTCCTCAGAGGGATTTCAGTATTTCCTCCTTGTTGGTGTTTATCATAATATGAAATTGCTTTGTGTCGTATTCAACTTCACAAAACTTTACACGCAGCTACATTTGTCACAATAAGTTCTCAGTGTTTGTTTTGTCTGCATTACTGAAAGTAACTGGAATTATGTTCTTCTGTGTGAACAGATGCAGTGAAGGGATAGAAGATGAAAATACACAAGAAGGACAAGCAGCAGGTTAGTATTTTACACACACACACACACACACACACACACACACACACACATTAGAAAAGTAGGTCATTTATAAAAATCTTTATATAAACAGCAGCTTTGCTACTAAATAAAACAAGACGTTTAAGCT
This sequence comes from Cottoperca gobio, assembly GCF_900634415.1. Lineage (NCBI taxonomy): Eukaryota > Metazoa > Chordata > Actinopteri > Perciformes > Bovichtidae > Cottoperca > Cottoperca gobio. The sequence goes on from NC_041359.1 coordinate 26,246,605, forward strand.
TCAGTCTCGAGTGTTTCGCGTGAACATTTTGGATATTTGCAGCAGTAAATATCTCAAGTGTTGAGGACTCCAAATAAAACTTATAAATATATTATGATTGTATACATTCTGCAGGATCCTGCGGTGTTGGATTAGCTGCAGCTCTTCATTCGGGGCTCTACCTCACGCAAACTATTCACTCCTGCGTATTTGGTCTTAAAGCACCAAGACTTACTTTAAAGTACTGGAGTACATAAAAGAGTTCTGTTGACTACACCTGAAAACTCACACGAGTTAGGAGCAGAGCATTTGCTTCCTCTTCCTGTAAATGACGTGTCTGGGAAAGTTTGAAATCATTATTAAGGCGACTATAGTAATAAGATGACGATGTTTAAGATGCAGTTAAATACAAGTATCAGACGTACATGTGGAGATATTCCATCATCAGGAGCATTCAGTCACCTGAACAGCCTCCAGGTGTCCTCTTGCTGCTAGCATTGTTCTCTTGAAGGTATTTTAGTATTCCTTGTTGCAGTTGCGTGATGGTTTGCTGTTTGTAATATTTATGAGTCAGAGTGATGAGTCATGAGTTTCTGTAAGTTCGAGGTGACACAGCAGTCTGTCGGCTGAGCAGGAGGCCGCCACACTGCAGTGACGGGGCGCTCTGTGCATCAGTACAGAGGGAGCACATGATCTGTTCTCACTTCACTGCTCTGGTGCATGACTTTACTGACTCGATGAGTCGGGTTACCTGATGAGTTCTTCTGAAAGGTGGTGCCGCTGCGATCAGCAGGGTGACGTAGAGAGTAAAGACACCACCCTAAATCGTTCGGCGTCAGTGAAGTTTCTCGATGATTACATTGATTCTGCAGAAAAGTACCACATTTGTAACTTTCTACAGGGAAAATAAACGTAAAAGAAAAGCACCCACGCAGAATAAAACTTCAAGACAAACAAATACAACAACCCCCAAAAATATGAGTCCATAGCTGTTGGTAAACTTCTTCTCTTAAGGCGTATCTCAACAAGTGTTGGATGAACAGCCTTCACATTTTGAGAAAAGTCAAGTCTACTGAATTGATGTGAAATCTGGTTTTGATCCGGCCCTCGAGGTAATTCATAAACACGCAAAAAGATAAATAAAGTCTCGACAGTAATAGAATAAAACAAACGACTGACTGTTTTTTCCTGGTCAGGGTCCTTGAACACAACACGAGCGGAACGTGTCATCACGTGGTCATGTCAAACTTCAATATTAAACGAGACATTGACATCAGTGAACGCAGCGTGGCGAGTGTAAAGAAGAGAAAGGTAGATGCAGAATGTCGCACTTTCCAGGAGAAATGGACGAATGATGATTTCTGTGTGGAAGTAAAAGGCCAGTGTGTCGAGTTTGTGCCGACGTACTTGCGGTCATTACTGCAGGAAACGTCAAACTGCACGAGCTGAGAGGACGAGTGTTTGGATAAAGTTAACGCTCTTCGGTGGAGTTTGGCCCAACAAGCAGCTCTCTGCAGAGCAGAACATACACACATGGAGAGATAGAGAGGTAGACCCCCACACCAAGAACAGACTGTCCCACCACTGCTGTGCAGTTATCACTGCCATGTGCAATACTCACTTTATTTTATATCAGCCACTTTGTACTTATGTTTTATTCTATTTAATTATTGTTTACGGCCTTTTTACTTCATATGTTATTTTGCTGTGACAAGATAAATGTCCCCGTTGTGGGACTAATAAAGGTTTTCTGATAAAACAGAAGATGCAGGATAAAAAAGTTGCCTTTTTCCATTTAGCTTAAAAGAAAAGTGAAATGAACGGGCTGCGTCTGAAAAATGTTTGCAGAGGTTATGAGTTCAATAATTCGTACGGCCCTCGAAGGATGTTGCACATGTTAAACCTTACCTTCTAAAGATCTGCAGCCACAGATCAGCACGAGCTGTCAACATGAAGTTATTTCAAAGCGTGTCAGAGGATCAGAAGCGTCATGAAAGAAAATCCACACATTTGACTGTATTTTGGGAAAGTGCAGTCAGGGTTACAGTCGGCATCAGCTGTGGCGAGGGGACTGATGCCGTCATGGCGTGTCTGTATCTCGTCTACATTTCCAAATCATCTGATTATCTGCCACATCTGCAGACAGCAGATAACGTCATCACGGCAGAGAGATGTGTTGAGGAAGTCTGTCTGGAAATATATAAAACGCAACATTACTGCGATGGTATGTTGTTCAAAAGGAGATGGTAGGAATGTCTCGTTAAACAGCGAGTACCTGAGCCGACAGGCGTTCTCTGGGAGCAGCTGCAGAGACGGTCGCGTCTCTATTGCAACTTGTTTACTGCGTTTACAGTCCGGTTAAGTTTGCTGGACTTGTCCGTCTGTTGGTGGCGCTTCTCGGGCTGTGATTGACGCGTTTGACAGAAACGTTGCGTAAATATTCCTCCGGCTGTGTCGCGTTGCAGAATATTGTCTGTGCGGTTTGATATGCACGGTCCTACACATGTACACACGTACACATGCAAGTATTATTAGGACTGCAACAGTTGGCTGCTTTATTATTATTGTGACTCTGTGCACATTTTAGAAGCTGGAACTTTATTTCTTTTTGCATTAAATTGATTGTCACAACACTTTGATGTTGTTTGACTAATTAACAATTTATTTCAGCATTTATTCCGAAGGATTTCTATCTGTGGAGCATTGACACTGAAGCGCCTCCACATGTGATGCATGCATACAAACAGATCTATTCTGTGCACTGAGATTTGTTTTCCACCACAATCTGTGAATCAGCAAGTGCAGTGTGAAAGTGGGTTTTCTGCACTTCAAGGTAAAGCAGAGAAGAGACAGAATCGAGGCTTCAGACAGACAATAATTCACTTTGATCATCCTACTCAGCCAAAACAGCTGTAACGTCTGCAGCTCTCCTCCTCTCCTTACATTTCTTCTCATTCGCAAAAACAAGAACGTAGCTCTCCTCCGAACTGGAGTTCCTTTTCTCGAGCCTCTTGGCTTCTCAGAAACGACTCCTGTACGTGTCGATGGATACGTAAAATGCACTTTCTTTAAATAGAAAAACATTGTGCTTCGTTCATCTTTATTTTAAGCTCGGGGGAAAGATGATCGGTATTTTTAGTCCAAATTGCAAAACAACCTTGTTGCCTTGAAACACCTCCATGTTGCACTAATTTCTCTTCCACACAGCCTCCCGTTGTTTAAAGCAAAGGATATTCAAAGCACATTGCTGCATTGAAAAGCATGAGATTAATTTATGATTGAATATTGACAAAACTTCAGGTCCCTTTGCTTCCACCTCACCTTGTCAGTGTCCTTCATTGAAGCGGCTAAAGAGAAGAATTCATCAGGATGAGAACTTCCTTTATTCCTTTAGAGATGGTAACATGCAGATAAATAAATAAGAGAGGTTATTAAAAATAGAGAAATTGTCTCAAATGTGTAAAGTAATGAAGTGAGTCCTCAGTGCCTCAGACCCCCCCTGGGATTTAAGCTTTTATTTATCTAATTATACAATAAATATCTTTAGGTTTTGGATTGTTGGTGGACAAAACAAACAATTAGAAAACCTGTCAAATCCTGTTAAACCCGTGCCGTTTAATTAGACATTTTATCGACTGATGAATGAATGAATCTAAAATAGAAGATGAATCTGTAATGTAAATGGTTGTCAGTTGAAGCCCTACATCAGTGTGCAACACACATGCTCTAATTGGCTGAAATGTGCGGCATGCTATAGATTTTGCAGCACCAAGTATTAACACAAGTTATTCATGCAGCCTCCATTTATATTCTGTGCACGTCTCTGCTAAACAAGATTGTCACAATTACTGATGCTGATCTGATACACTGAATCATTATCAGAGCCAATAAGCTTATTATAGACGCGACTCATCCTCATTAACTATTGTGTCTTTTACTTATTTATTTCCAACATTTGCTTTTTGAAATAAACTTTCTTGAAAATGTGTCTACAAGCTAAAAGAGATGTGGGCGTGTAGCTGCCCTTTGTGTCGGATTGGTAGTGTTCATTGGCTAAAGTTTTATTTATTGGAGTCGGTGTCGGGGGGGAAGAAAAGGTTTGATCCTCGTAGCTCTGTAACGAACACCCGGGCTCGACTGAGAGTCATGCACCAGGGCTGCACACGCCTTAGCCTAGCATAAGTGTTAGCCACACACTCTAATTCTGGCATTGATGAGACTGCAGTGCTGTGTGTGTGTGTGTGTGTGTGTGTGTGTGTGTGTGTGTGTGTGTGTGTGTGTGTGTGTGTGTGTGTGTGTGGCTTGTTTGTGAGGCGCTGTTATTGATTCATAGGCAGTGTGTGATTGCAGGCAACCTTCCTCAGCTGGCAGAGCCTGCTACACTGCAGCACGTCACAGGAGGCTGTGTGTGTGTGTGTGTGTGTGTGTCTGATAGACTGTAGGGTGTGTGTGTGTGTGTGTCTGGTAGACTGTAGGGTGTGTGTGTGTGTTTGCACGGAGAGACAGGCCGTGTGTGTTTTTTGTGTATGTCCATGTAAGAGCATTGAGCCGTGAAGCTTGTGAAAATGTGTTTGTGTCAGAGTGTGTGTGTAGGTGTGTGTTTTGAAGAGGGGCTGTTGTCAGCCTTGTATGTAGTCAGTCATGTAAGCACATTGAGCCATGACGTGATACCACTATGTTGTGTGCGTGTCTGGGGGGACTGCAGTTGCTTTGTTGTTGTGGAGATGGATGGCGGCTGCTTGGGTCATTACTGAGCCTGAGTTAGCTTAGCGGCTAATTTTAGCTTCTAGGTTACCTGTAACTATGTCTGCTGTTTTTCTGTACGAGGAGGCAAAGCAAGGGAACGTGCAGCGGGGGGAGCAGGGAGATAGTTTATCTTTATGTATTAAAAAGGCATGTAAAGGAAAGATGGGGATGTGTTAAACATCTGAACCTCACATGATTCCCTTTCTCTCCTCTAAATGAGTGAGAGATGGAGTTTAATATAAATCGTGCAGAGTTTGAGTTGTTAGTCAGAAAGTGAGATTTCATCCTGCCTATTTTGACTCTGAGTCATTCTAACTTTGCATTTGCCTCCTTTTGTTGTAGAGATTCGGGGACTCAGGGACTTGAATACACGTAGAGCGAGCTGCGAGAGCCTCCTACAGCTTTCCACACATCTTCTCAAACGCTCGTCTCCTGGATCCAACTATAGCGAGGATGATGCATTGTTTCAGATTACGAAGCCAGTCGAGAAAGAGCGACGTGTAGTTGTTTAGGAACCGATGAGCAGAACTAAATTATAACTTATTATGGGATGTTGGATTCCAACCCTAATCACAGGGGTCAAATTTGTGGTCAAAAAGGCGAGTAGTTCACCAAAAACGTTTTTTTTACCCAATGAAAGGACACACAAATGGTACAATTCCAGTCTTTGGAGTTCACTTGACGGCGCCTCAAGACCGCGCCTTTGAGGGGAACCAGAAAACGTTTGTTTGTTTGTTCCGCACCAGAGTTCCAGTGCATGTTTCCATCCCAAACCAAACCGCAACAAGTGCCAAATGCTCCAGTGTTTGGTTCACGCCAGACTAAACAAGTCTGGTGTGAACGCACCCCGAGTCTGTGGAACACACATCTGAAAAGGAAACGAATGCTGCGAAGAAACAAATAATAAAGGAGTCGCGAGTCTCCTGCGATAAGACTTTAAACGGTACTGGAGCGTGAAAGGAGCCGTTTGAAATTGGGCGTGGGGAGATGACATTTACTAAATGGTCATACGATGAATGCCATCGATCTGTCGGGGAATTTGGGTCATTACGGCTGCGAGGCCGGAAACACAGATGCATATTGAAAGTAACCTTGGTTACAGAAAGAATGGTGGCGGTGTTGCTGATCAACAGATTTACTTGTGAGACAGATGAATCAATGAAGTAGCCAGTAAATGTCAAGCATCTCCGTAGATCAGAAGTGTTAATGGGATGTGTGGAGTTCTGTGAGACGCTCTTTGCTTTTTGTGTGTCAGGTGAAGTTTGTGGCATAATGCAAATGTGGCCTACTTGGCGAGCAGTGATTCTTACTCACTCTGGTGCCAGTGGCCTAGTTACACCCCATGCCCTTCGTCATTTCAGACACGGCACACACCCAGTTTTTTAATGACTTCATTTGCTGTGTATTTCAAATGAAAAGACTAAAATCATTTTAAAACGATCTTTCTGATCCGGTCAGATGAGCGTTAGCCAGACTGGGCTAAAAGGTGATCCCCGTCTGGCCCCGCTTGATCCTCCAGCTCAGCGGTTCTCCCTCAGGACTCTCTGCTTTCTGTTGCATTATTTTGCATCTTGTATCCCAGGTGCAAGTCTGTGCGTAGAATAAAAGTCGGCAGAGTCTGCTCTGGTGGAAACCTGAATAAGAAATGAAACCTTCTCTCACGCTCTGTAGGAAAAAGAATCCGCAGTAAACCCCGGTTAGGTCGTCTGTCCCAGCAGGATCCAGGCTGATGTTTTTGAGTTCCAGCACTCATTTGTCCACCCCCAGATTAAAGTCTATTTAAAGTCATCAAGTCAGAGGAACGACTTGCAGATGCTAATCCAAACTTCTTTTGGAGATTGTTTTTAAAAGTCTTCAAGTACTCAATGTCAGTGTTTTACCTCGATCAGCGTGTTAAATATCTTTACTTTAGTCTGTGTTTTAAAATACAATCGAGGTACAGAAGGCGCTCGGCAGCAGTGGGATTTATTCCCTCTCTGACAGGAAGCTCGTGTCTTATCCTCGCGTCTTCGTCCCTCTAACGTAAGATATGAGGAAGGGATGCAGATAAAGATGCAAAGAGAGATGTTTTTAAAGCATGTTTTCCTTTTTTTAAATATACAGTTGAACAAGCATCTGCACATGAAAGGTGCGATGTGCAATACCAAGCTGCTCCAAAGCATCAGGGTGCAACTGTTTCTGGGTCCATACAATCCTCCTTAGCATCAGTAGCCGTAGCTCCACTTCTTCTCTCTGTACTGAGGCGCTACAGTGACTCACTGTCGCCTCTAGAGGAACACGTGGTATTACAGGACGGGACGGTTCATCGTCAGTTTGAAAGCACTAAATGTCTCTGCGACACAACGTCCACACTGTAACCTCTTCACGTTTTGTTATTAAAGTTAATTAAATGTTTCTATGTTTTGAACTTCGTGCATATCTTACACGTGCACCTTTAAAAACATGCATTTTATAACACTGTAAAGTCACAGCACATACGCCATGTATTGTAATTATATTATGTGTAAATCTAATCCCTCGTCGTAATCCCAGGTGTGTCTAATATCTCGTCCTTCCCATGTATATACACGAGGGGGGCAGAATATTAGACACACCTGTTAAAACATTAGTTACCCAGGTGTACCTAATGAAGAGGCCACTGCATGTATTCTAAGAAAGAAATGTGAGTTGGAATCTTGTTATGTTAAAAGTTTGTGGGCGTCCACACACACACACACACACAGACACACACTCTTTAGCACCGCTGTAGACACTTTAAACAAAAGCTCAAAAAGGCGAAGGGCTACCTTTGACCTCCACTCGTTCTTCTTGAACACAAAAATACAGCTTCACTTTAAACCCAAACTGGCCGAGCAGTTGACCTTCGCAGGGAGCATCTCTGGGGCTTCTCACCCTGGGATTCAGATTCATTACTTTGCTGCTCTTGTCGTGTCGGGACTCGACAGAAGCCCGCTCTTGTTCCTCTGGCATCTGACCCTTTGTTTAACACCAAGAGCACATCTACACTTCTCCTTTCTCTGAACCAGAGTGGAAAAGTGTGTTTCTGTATTTGCTTTTGACACCTGACGATTCCAAGTGAGCCACAGATTGTAAGCTGAGCGATACGGACTCACAGAGTTTTAAGAAGCTTTCACCTGAAAGTGAAGCAACTTGTTGCTTTAGCTAAGCACGCAGATCTGCGCTCTGCGGTGTCTGCGGTGTACGGTTTGGTGAACATGAAGTGTTGATCACCTCTTGACCTTAAGCATCAAATAAAGTAACGTAATCAGTCGGCCCGCTTTGTAATTACTATAATACTGACGAGAGAGGATCAAATGTGGTCGATGTTCCTGCACCCTGAGACGCAACGCTCACTAAATCCTTCTATAAAGGAGATTACATCCCATAGTTAGACATAAAGACACAAAGAGGGACTCGTGTCTAACTTTAGATTCAGCAGGTGAAGATGTAGAAATACAGATCTGGAGTGAATCCGTCCGTCAGACAGACGCACAGACGCCGGGAGGCAGTGGTGCCATGGTGACCGTGTGTTTACGTCCGCCTCACCGCAGCTTTGGCACTGAGAGCCAGTTTCCATGGCAACGGCTCTGATACCCCCCCTCCTCCTCCCAAACCAACTGGCAAGGAGGCCGATGAGCTCGCTGTGTGTGTGTGTGTGTGTGTGTGCGTGTGTGTGATTCATTGAGATGATTCCTCATACCTGTGAGAGGAGCAGGGTCTGTTCTCTGCATTGGCCTCACGACACGAGTCATCCTCATTCTTACTGCATAAAACCGCAGTTTCACAAACACACACCTGCTCCCCGTCTCCCCGTCTCCCCGTCTCCCCGGCCTTTCATCAATACAACATGCACATATTGGGGAAAATGTTTTTTCGCAGGACAAAAATACACACGCCACATGAGGATTTGCACGTAGACACAAACATGTGCAGACGTCTCTCAGTCTCTGCACAGTGGCCTGACCTGGAGAGCTCGTCGCTCCACGGCGAGAGCTCCGTGTTCTCTGGTGTCTAAATACCGTGGAACATCAGGAAGGGCCGCAGCCAGTTATAAGACTGTTAATCCCTCTCTCGGCTTCGCTGTCATGAGGAACCGTGCAGCCATTTCTCTGACGACCTGCTTCAAATACACTTTGCATTCGGCTCGTTTGCGATCGGATCCTCTATCAGTGATTGGATCGACGACTGGCCGACATTAAGACTTTCTTAAGTATCTTACTATCAGACCTGAGATGAAATAATCTCTAGAGTCTGCGCTCTACTGAGCATCTAGAGATGTTTCTGCTGGAGCCGCATGTCTGACCGCTGAGCCCCGTTGATCAGCTGAGTGACGAGTGAATTCTAAATCTTTAATCACCCGTTTGGATCTGACTCCCTGCAAGGTAAGATAATAATGCTAAACGGAGCATGATGCTCTGTTGCATCAAGCACGCACACACAGTTGTTTGAATAGCAACGTTTTATAAAAAATATACTTTTAATAAAACGTTCTCACTTTTTTCATAAACGCTTCTTCACGTGACGTTAACTTTAGTGCTCGCTTAAAGGTGTGTGTGTGTGTGTGTGTGTGTGTGTGTGTGTGTGTGTGTGTGTGTGTGTGTGTGTGTGTGTGAGCGACATTTTCAGCAGCCGTGTTCAGAGCTCAACCTTTCTGATTTAAAATTCCACACAATCGCAGTAATGAGCCGACGCTGGCGCGTTCACAGAAACACGGCCGCTTCCTTTGCCAAGTGCAAAATAAATGTGCTACAGATTGTGGCGGTGACATTGGTACGGAAAGTGTAGTCTCTCACTTCACATACAGATGGACTGAGCCCACCAGCAGCAGCATTGCAGAAGCAGACGGTGGACCGTGCTGCACACGGCGCTGTATGTATATTAAACACTAACAGCTGGCGGTCGATACCTGTCTGCATCCCGAGCCCCAACTGATTGGATTGTTGCTTCTGTTTTTGTGCATGAAGTTTTTTAGATGCAAGAGGCAGCACGCTGTATCACTAATTGATTCATTTTATGTGTATTTAATAATTAAAGCGGCAGCACATTTCTTTCACCGTAGTGGCGGGGGGGGGCGGGGGGGAGGTCTGATTTGTTAGCACCGTGTCAAAGATTTGAACGTTCTCCGTCCTCAAAGACTCCACTGGGGATCTGTTTTTCAGGCTTGGTGTTCGTTAGACAATGTTTTGTTTTAATGGTTTATTTGTTGAGATGCTTCAAATCAGCCAAACAAAAGTGCAACAAACAAACAAACGAATACGAATTCAGCTGTTCGCTACAAATAAGCCGAACCAATATAAGTGCCTTTAGATATAAGTAGAGATGTGTCCTCCACTACTGAACGCCTTCATGCTGCAGCATGTCGAGTGTCTGCAGTGTTTCTGCAGAGTCCATACAACGTGTCACTCTTCACTCGTGTGTTTATATCAGTCAGGACGTGATGCTCGAATCTAACATACTCATTACCTGTGTACGTGCAGGTAGGTACGTGCAGCTACATGTTGCACACTCGACGTGTGTATTCATTGGAGACGTTATGTGTGAAGCTTCTCTCTGTTTGCAGAACACACTGGAGTTGTTTGTCAAAGCATCGTTTGAATCCAACTCTTAACCTTTTTAAATCAAATGTGGAAGTCTGGTATACTGATGCGATGAAGACACGGCAGGATGTATACATTAGGGATTATACTTCCCAAATTCAGTTGAGTTTGTATCGCGCATGATATTTAGTGCATGATATTTAGTGCATGCATCTGCGAGAAGGCGAGAGCGATGCATTCTACAGAGACGCTACGTTGCATCAGGAACCTCGATGTGAGTTCGTCCTCCGTCTGTCCGTTTGTAAATCATATCCTCACAAACTGCAGCCAACGCTTACGGGGTGGTATTCCTGCAGAGCAAAGATACATCCCATAATATGCAACCAGTCACATACGACTCAGCGATTCCTGTAAGGCTGACATTACCAACACAAACATGGCCTTTAATGCACAGTGGGTTTAGTGCGGCTGGTGTTCAGCAGTGTGCAGAGGGAGCGCTCTTTTAGAAACACGGTGTCCATCAGCAGCTTCAGTCGATGTGAATCAGACCCACTCCGCCGTCTGCTTCACTCTCACACACTGTTCTGTCAATCAGAAGGCCAGTACCCCAGCTTATTGACTCCCCGGCCCTCCATACGACCTTCGGATAAAGGCACACGTCTTCCCAACACTCGGCAGCCATTCATTATTGATTCGTTTAAAATATTTAGCGTTTGGCTGCACCCGTTTCTTATTGTGTTTTCTGATAAAACGGTTTCTTTCCTTTTATAGTAGACGTCAATGTTTGTATGCTTTCTTTAGCAGAGGTGTGAATGTATTACTGTGTTCATGCTCTAATTCAAGCCACTTCCTGCACGGTGTTTAATAGCTGACCCTTTGCTCTGACCTTCCGCTGTTGCAGCAAAGTAGAAATAATTTCCTCACAGGGATCAATCAGGTAGCATATTATTCTTCATTATGAAGCAGCGTTCATTAAACACACACACTCCCATTTATTCTCGTGGAGCAGAAGGCTTTCACCGTGGAGTTTGATTCTATAATGCAGTTTATTTCTAGTCGTTTTGCTCGGTGCGGCAGTCTTTTGTTAATTCAGCTTAATTCATTCACCAGTGCCCGAAACAGAAATAAATAATTACAGAACACGGGCATTAGTTACAACGATTATAAAAATCACTGAGGAGAAAAACTGGCTTTGTAATATACATAATTAGATACATAAATGACACATAAAGTAAACAAACACCACAAACCACCTGCTGCTAACATCAAGAGCCCAAATAACAGCAACTGAACCAAACAAAGGATCGTAGATACCAAACAAAACGCCATGAAGACGATAACAAGTCGAGAGAAACTACAATAATGGAAATGGCTTTTTTAATGCCAACGTTATATAGCGCTTATCCTGGTGTGTTCTGGGTAACTGAGACATTTCTTCAAGTAGAACCGACTGCATCGCACCATCGTGAGACGAGCACCAGCTTGTCGGGGACAAATCATTTAGTCTGAAAATGATGAAATTATATTTTTAGATATTGTTAAAACAATATGCATCTGGTAATATTGGAGAACTCGGAATGTAACCTTTTATTTCACAGGGTAGTCATCGTCTTTTTTTGACATGGACATTTAATACGGTATGTTCTAGGCTAGAGATTATCGTTACAACACGATATTGGTTAAGCACGATAATTGTCCTCACTTCTACAATAACAGAAAGATATTCAATTATGCAACGAATGTTATACATTTTGTATATTTTGTCTTTCTCTATGCGTCACCGCATTGTTGTAGCGTCTCATAAAACATGCTAGCGTACTTCTGACGCTGTAATTACCCGTGTAGCTCCAGCAGGAAAGATGTCCGCCCTCGTTAGCAAAAACAAAGCAAATGTGCCTATTCCACGATTCTTTGATTTCGAACCAAGAGAGAAAGGAGAACGGGAACAAAGTGATTCGTAAGCTGCACGACAAGAAAGTCTGCCACCAATTCCATCCACCGAGAGCAGCCGCGGACAAAACTCTCACCCCGACCAACCATCAACCCTCAATCGTGCCGTCGAGACGACTCATCTATTGATCTCAGCATGCCCTTGTGTAAAAAAAGCACTTACTGGTTATTGCAACATAAGCGTCTCCAGTCCTTATATTTATATCTATCATCTGGATGTAGTACAGCACTGTGCATTGATTTATTATTTAATGTCTGTTCATACTTTTGTTAGTGCCGCTTGACAAACGTTGGGTGGAGTCAGGCCTCAGCGGGGGGGGGGGCGGGTGGAAGAATTGAGTTGAAACAATGCACCACTGCCATCTCGTTTCCCGTGTCCCCTCGTCGCTGAACAAACACGACAGAGCTCATAACCAGCTTCATTAAACCTCGGAGGGATCTCAATTTTGGTCTACGTGACATGAAGCCAGTTATTGAAGCATCTCTGATTTTAAACGGATAATACAATTTGCCCACATGCTATGCTGACCTTGAGGTCCACCTACTAGTCATGAATATTTATGGTTGCAAGTATTTATGCAGACACCGGAGACTTATTATAATATCTAGCACAGAATATCTAACACTCCCACCTAAACGTCTTTACAGCTGACAACCTGGTGCAGGAAGGTGGATGGGAAGCCTGCATGTGTCCTCCAGTAGTCTTACAGACGTAGTCATGGTGGCCATGCACTGCTGCAGGAGAGGATGCAACTGGGTTTTAGTGTTTGTACAACGCAGTGGAAGAAACGGTGAAGTCGCAGACATGGTTTCGACTTTTCAGCGTTACCATTATGTCTTCGTGGCTCAACATCTTTTATATGTAAGCGAGCAGAAGCATCGTAGTGCTCGTGGTGTTCCTGTAGGAAGGACGGCCAAAGACGATCAAGAAACCTACGACCACAGTGTGAAGTCGTGCCACATGATGCACATTTAAATGTTCCATATTGTAGTCTCTGCTCGTCTGAAGAGCAAAGCTCAGCCGGTGTTAGATCTGATCATGTTTGTTCCTCTCTTAAGTCTTCAACAACATTTACTTTTCTAAGCGCTGATCTTCTTCTGGGAAAATGTCTGGTATACAGGAAGTAATACGTTTCATGTTTCAGAGCAGTAATATCTATTCTTACCTCCCCTGAGGGCTGTAGTATACATCTGCTGGGGGCTTCTCCTTTCACTGGATTCATGTAAAACCCTTTGAGCACAGTCACATGGGAGCAGCACAGACATGCTGTCTCACACTGGCTGCACTGTGAGGAGATGTTGACTCATCAGCCAGAAACGGCACAAACTTAAGCCTCCTTCAACCTGTCCTCCAGCCTGCCCTCGATAACCTTGTGTAGCAGATCATTAAATAGTGTTAACGCTCTCCGTCTCTTTGTGGTCCAGCTGTTTGGGAAGAGCTGTAACATCCTGCGTAGATGGGAGAATATTCTGCATACTAAGATTTTTAGTCGTATCATGATTCACACATCGAACAGCGCACATGATTATTGAGTGTTTGCTGTTCATTAAATCCTCAATTATTTAATGTTCCCCTCCCCTTTCTCCTTGTTTCCCAATTTCTATCCTTTCTACTGCGGTGTATTAAAGCCATTGTAGGTGATAGTAATTAAAAATACTGAGCAGAGGGAGGGGGAGGGGTGAAAGTCGTACATTTGATGAACATCGCTTCAACCTCATATTCCAATATTATCATTATTTTTAATAGATTGCACAAAAAGTAGTGCAATGATGCATAAAGTTTACTTGTTTTGCTCAGAATTTATTCATATAGTGTGTTTTTTTTTAAAGTTTCCCTAAAATTAGACTTAAAATTGCAATATATCGTCTTACAGTAAAGCAATATATTGAATCTTAGCCGCTGTATCATGATGCATATCAACCCTACTAATTAATTATATTCACTCCTTCTGTGTTAAAACCTCCTCGATGCAACTTCCTGCAGAAGTTTCACAATAAAAGTGGGAAGTCTTTAGTGTGAAAGCTCTGCAGGAAGTGTTGATTGACAGCTTAACATGCTAGCTGTAATTAATGAGTGAACGAGAACACTGATAATGTTTTTGTTCTTCAGATGTTAACTGGTGTCCTTAAGCACACGCCACCTCCGGCCTCCGCTGCAGCAGCCGCCTCCCCCGCCACGGATCAAAAGAGTAACGCACAAACCACAGTTCCTACAATCCCGCGGGGACACCTGGTTGTGGGCCCCAAGGACCAGCTCCGCCTCCTCACCCCCGTGGGCAGCACGGCGATGTCCAATCACTGCGCGGTGGTCGGGGCCCACGCCGCTAAGCACTCCGGAGGAGCCCCGCGACCGCCTTCCTCCCTGAGCGAGGAGGACGACGGAGGAGGAGGAGGAGGCAGGGTGAAGAAGAAACGGAAGAAAAAGGACAAGAGACAACGGGAGAAGGTGGAGGTGGAGGAAAGGGAAAGCAGCAAACCAAAGAAACGAAGGGAGGAGAAGTTGGCCACGGTGGTCACACTGAGGAAGCCCAAGGAAGGCAAGGAGCCCAAGGAAGGCAAGGAGCCCAAGGAAGGCAAGGAGCCCAAGGAAGGCAAGGAGCCCAAGGAGCCCAAGGAGCCCAAGGAGCCCAAGGAAGGCAAGGAGCGAAAGGAGCGAAGGACCAAGGGGAAGGAGGGCAGGACAGAGCTGAAGAATGTGGCAGTGGGGAAAACAACGGTGGCCACAGTCACAATACCTGTTAAGGTGCCCGGCAAAAGAGGAAGGAAACCGAAGGTCAAAGTCCTTCCTCCTGTTCCCATCAATCAAGGTACGCACTGATATTTCACCTTTTATACGTTCTGTTTCTTTATATATGTTTAAAGAAGTGAATTATCTTTAAATGCAGACAGATTACTTCAGTCATGTGACCGTAACAATGTTTGTTGTGCCCTTAAAACAAGTGAACCTCTGCTACAGTTGAGTCTTTAGTACATCGGATCCAGACAGACTTTCAATAGTGTGTGTGTGTGTGTGTGTGTGTGTGTGTGTGTGTGTGTGTGTGTGTGTGTGTGTGTGTGTGTGTGTGTGTGTGTCTCAACAACCAAAGAAAAAGAGACAGAAGAGTCTCACAACGAGCTTTGACGCCAGAAGATGTCTGCACTAATTGGAAGTTACTGATGAGAACTGTTCTATTCTTAAATGTCCTTAAATCATGATCAGACGTGTCGGTATAAATGAATCTCATCATAATATAATTGTTGGAATTAATTACGGCTGTGTGTGTGTGTGTGGGTGGATGGATGCGTTATCGGTCTTTTAAAGCTGAAAAATAGATTTCTAGTGAGAATTAAAACTTGCATCATTGCATGTTTTGAAGACGCCACTCCTCATGAGATGATGCCGAATGTCTTTAAAACATGTCAAATTATGAAATGTATGAATTATGCATGTGTGTTTAGCATCAATTAAAAGCTTTAGTGAAGTGCTGATAAGTATGCAAATGTCACAGGACACGTTTAAAGTTTTCTTTCATGCGACATAATCAGCTTTGCATAGTAACTGACATCTCTTTTCAGAAGAGCCGCTTCTTATTCAAGTCTCCACGTTCCAGTTAGGCCAATGGACACATCAGAAATGTGACTCCTGCGGTTATGAGACAAACAGATGTTCATTAACGTGTTATTTTTGGATTTTACCTGGAATTTTGCCATTGGCAATTTTTTATTTAGTCATTTATTTTATTTTATAACGACACTTTTCGTCCTCTGATCTTTCAACCAATCACATGTCCCCTGTCTCTAAAGCTGCCTGTTAGCTGCCTGTTAGCTGCCTGTTAGCTGCCTGTTAGCTGCCTGTTAGCTGCCTGTTAGCTACCTGTTAGCTACCTGTTAGCTACCTGTTAGCTGCCTGTTAGCTGCCTGTTAGCTGCCTGTTAGCTGCCTGTTAGCTGCCTGTTAGCTGCCTGTTAGCTGCCTGTTAGCTACCTGTTAGCTGCCTGTTAGCTGCCTGTTAGCTGCCTGTTAGCTGCCTGTTGGCTACCTGTTGGCTACCTGTTGGCTACCTGTTGGCTGCCTGTTAGCTGCCTGTTAGCTGCCTGTTAGCTGCCTGTTAGCTGCCTGTTAGCTGCCTGTTAGCTGCCTGTTAGCTACCTGTTAGCTGCCTGTTGGCTACCTGTTGGCTACCTGTTGGCTACCTGTTGGCTACCTGTTGGCTGCCTGTTGGCTGCCTGTTAGCTGCCTGTTAGCTGCCTGTTAGCTGCCTGTTAGCTAAAGCAACAACAAAGTGAAAGTAATTCTGGATCAGCGCTCTGTCTGCTGGATGCCAGAAAGAATCTCTCTAGTTTCTGATCCCTGACTCTTCCTCTGATGTCCAGGTCAAGAATGGCTGAAGTCATTCTAAAGAGCCTCTACCTTTGACTCACTCACGTCCAGGCTTCTCATGTTTCTTTCACTCCTCCGACAGCACCTCCTCCTACGCCAGGAGTCCACACTAAGGGTCAGGCCCACAGCGCCCTGAGCCATGGCAAGAACCACAGACAGGCCAACAGCAAGACCCCAGTCCCCTCAGCACCCAAACAGAGGGGCCGCAAGCCCAGGTAAGACCTCCTGACACGTCTGAGAGATATAAATGATCGAAGGAGAGAATGGGAAAGATCTGAAAGACCGTGAAACAAATGTGTAACTTCCTTCCTTCTTTCCTTCCTTACTTCCTCCCTTCTTTCTTTCTTTCTTTCCTTCCTTCCTCCATTCATTCCTTCCTCCCTTCCTTCCTTCTTTCCTTCCTTCTTTCCTCCCTCCCTTCCTTCTTTCCTTCATTCCTCTCCTTCCTTCATACCTTCTTTCCTTCCTTCCTTCCTCCCTTCCTCCTTTCCTTCCTTCCTCCCTTCCTCCTTTCCTTCCTTCCTCCCTTCCTTCTTTCCTTCCTTCCTTCTTTCCTTCCTTCCTCCCTTCCTTCTTTCCTTCCTTCCTCCATTCATTAATTCCTTCCTCCCTTCCTTCTTTCCTCCCTTCCTTCTTTCCTCCCTTCCTTCTTTCCTCCCTTCCTCCCTTCTTTCCTTCTTTCCTCCCTTCCTTCATTCCTTCTTTCCTTCCTTCCTCCCTTCCTTCTTTCCTTCCTTCCTCCCTTCCTTCTTTCCTTCCTTCCGTCTTTCCTTCCTTCCTCCCTTCATTCATTCATTCCTTTCTCCCTTCCTTCTTTCTTTCCTTCTTTCCTTCCTTCCTCCATTCCTTCCTTCGTAACGATTCCGATAATCTAAATAATGCAGAATATCCCAGCCAGAGACATCCTGACTTCCTGAATCTGTGCAAAGGTGAATGATGTGTGTGTGTGTGTGTGTGTGTGTGTGTGTATTTGTGATGGCAGGACACCTGTTGAGTTGTGGCTAAGAGTCTGAATTCACTCTCGACTAGAGAGAAGTGCAGATCAGAAATATATTTCTGGTTGACTTTGTCAAGAGCAAAGTTGAGATTTGGTTTTAATGTGAACGAGAGAAAGAAAGGCAACACGTGGAAAGAGGAAAAAGGGAAGGACGTTAGACGTGTGAGAGATGAGTCACTCATGGGAAGTCAAAGGCAGCAGCAGACTAATGAGAGACAGCGGGAGAAAGAACTGCAGATGAGTGTAAGAGGAAGAGAAGAAACGCCAACGGGAATAAAACAAGGATTAAGGAGGGAAGAGATGACCATTACTGCTGAGAGAGATGGACTGAGGGAGGGTGAGAAAAGATAAGAAGCAACAGAGTAATGATATGAAAGAAGGGAGTACAGATGAGACTGAAGGAGAGAAGGAGTGGTTGATTTGAGGAGAAGGACGAGGCCTTGTGGACTTCACTGACTCGGGGTCATGTCCAGGCCCGCTCCAGTGCCGGGTCATGTTTTGTTCAGACTCCGCAGTCACAAGAAGATTAAAAAGTCCTCATGCCGTGCAGTTTTAAATCCATCTTAATCTGTTGCTTTGTCTTTTCTCACTGCTCACTCATTAACTGCAGTTTTATCCGTTTCTGCCACAGTTGCCAGGACAGTCTTAACTTCCCCCGTCGCTCTCTGCAGAGCCAGCGTCTGTTTTTAAAAGAAGAATACGAGTTCTCAGAGGGTCTGATAAATACAGATTTAAAGATGTCGTCACTTCTATTGTACTACAGAGCCTGCAGCTGCTGGGGGGGGGGAAATCACAACTAATTTGTCATTTATGCTCTCAAATTAATAATGTGTGCACAAATAACATATGGACATAATGTTAAACAATATTGTTAACATTTTAACGCATGTTCGAGGGATATTCGAGATGACATGATATCCTTGTATCTGTCCAAACCGAACTGCGTGAAACCCAAACATCCCATCAGACTGGAGACGACTTACATCTTTTAATGTGCACAGCAGAAGCACTTTATGACTCGTTTGTGTGCACAAATTATCGTCATGTTCTTTCTGTTTTTATGGCTTTTTAAGCCCATTTAGTTTTTAAAGCTCACTGAAACTTTTTTTTTTGTGTTGTTACTTTATTCTAAATAATAAAGCTCTATTTTGCAAGTTAAAATGAAGAACTTAAAACTATAGACTATACAGACTATAGATAACTTTCATTCTCAGAATAAAGGTCTGATGTAATGGTTTGTATGTAATAAACTCTGTGTGTGTGTGTGTGTGTGTGTGTGTGTGTGTGTGTGTGTGTGTGTGTGTGGAGCTCCAGCTGCAGACACGTCTCTGTGTGTGAGATGAATCAGTGACAGCAGTCTCATGAATGGGGTCAAATGCACGTTCAGCAAAGTGGGTCAAACTATCTGATCTACTGTGCAAAATAAATATGAATTGACAACAAAACAGTTGGAGAGAAGCTGGTGTGTGTGTGTGTGTGTGTGTGTGTGTGTGTGTGTGTGTGTGTTTGTCACACTTTCACTGAGCTTTCCATTCACAGCACACACCAGGATGTGTTAGAGGAGCACACACACACACACACACACACATGCATAATCTGTACATATTTAGGGACTGATTTAAATACAATAAAAATCCTTTTAGAAGTTTATTTTATCACTTCTGCCATATCTTGGTATATAGAAATATGACATTCACATAATTATCAATCAATTATTTCAGACTAGTCTTGCTCTCTGTGTATACACATTTACTAGATGTAATTTGGGGGGACCAGCTGACACCTCCCACCATATAAAACTGTATTTAACTTCATTAGCTGATAAGTCGGAGCGCACGCCTCCGATTTTGGATTTCATCTGACAAAACCATGTTTACATTTTCAGAATGTAACTCGCACTTGAAGTTGAAGTGGCTGGATTATTTTATTTTTTATTTCTTCCCTCCTTCACCTCTTCATCAGTTATCTACAACTGAATGGAAATATCCCGATTACTTCCTAGAGACTCAATCAAATCAAACTTTAGCTAATTTCCCATAAAATAAGCTAAAGATAAAAATCCGAATATGTCACAAATATGCAAATACGTCATTAGATCTCCACCTCCATAGACCTGCTGTAAGCTTCGCCATCCAAAGCGTGCTCCGATCTTTCAGCGGCTGGTTGGTCTCAGTGTTTGTCCTTTGTCTTCATGATTGGGAAATAATGGCACCTACAGAGATGTTTGCACCGTCTCAACCAGCCCTCTACAAATCCTCAGGGAGCAGTCGAGCTCGCAGCTTCTGGCTTAGTGAGAAAACGCCGCTGCGGGCTACTCAAGCTGCTAATTACTCATCAGAATTCCTGTCCTCCCAGAGATCCTGGTGCAGCGCCGGTGGAGAAGAAGAAGAAGGGAAAGAGGAGAAACCAGGAGCTGGCTGCCAAGGAGGGGGCGGAGAGTGACGACACTACCTCAATGCCAGCCCACAACGTGGGTGGAGAGGAGAGGCAAGACCCCCTGGATAACGCGGTGAGTGGACACAGTGGGCTGAAAGGAGTTCATACATGTGTGTATATATATATATGTGTATATATATGTGTGTGTGTGTGTGTGTGTGTGTGTGTGTATATAATGAGGGAAGAATCGCTTCTAACTTGTTGTGACAGGAAGCCGACGGGCTTTTGGGAATTGCGGTCTTTTAAAATGGGAGAGATGTTCTTGTAGGCGTAAACCAGAAGCTGCACGTTGTTAATGTCACAAAGATATCAATGCATCCTTTATAATTTGACAACGTATATACATTTTTAATAATCTTACATGTGTGACAGCAGCCACAGCAGTTGGGTTAGATGTTTTCATCACGTACGGCAACATGTCATGTACCTGAACATGTAATTACCTGCTGTTCTTCTTTTAACCTCTTAGAAGGTGCGGGCCCAGCAGGAGTTTTATTGCACCTGTACATGTACATTTTTGAATTCTGAAAAAAAGAAATAAAAATAATTATATTTTTGTAAAGCTTAGAATCTCGTCTATTTTAATCTGGAGATGAAAATCACAACAGCGGTTCAATCAGCTCCTCAAACCAGCAAGTACACTCAAAATCATAACTTTGAGCCCACTTACCTATAAAGCCTCATAAATATCCTCTTTTCAGCAATATGTTGAAAAAGACGCTCCTGAGGCATTGTCAGAGGTCCACACGTTCGTCTCCGGTAAAAGATATCCACTGTGAACATCGTCACATCGATAAAAGTCCATGAACAGGTGTTGTAATCTGTGCAATCAGCTGATCGATTTGTACATTGTGTGATCATAAACAGTCATAACTTAATATCTCGTGCTCTCATCACGGTTCAGACACTGTCCTGGTTTTAGCGCGGGCTCTCAGCGTTAGATTGACACTTCATTTGAGCCAATCGGAGCTTCGATGGGTCTTTTACAACCTTCATGAGCCAATGAGACTGACCCTGGACCAGCTCAGCGTCCTGGTGGCGCACGCATCGTAAAGGAAATTTCGTTAGATCGTTAGGGCGTTTTTTCAAAATAAAATGTATTTCCAAAATAATATTTATTATTTATTGTACAGAAACAAATACAAAAAAACCATAAAAATATTAGAAAGAAATGTGTTTATACTTCACTTCCTCTGTGTGATTACTACTAACAGGGAATATTTGTATATAATTGTTATTTATAAATACATAAAATAACATTAATTAATAAATATTATAATATGTACAGTACATATTACACAGTTGGTGTACGCCCGGTGTTACTCTTGGACAAACCTGTCTAATAAATTAAGTTTTTATCCTTTTATCTGAAGTTTGGTGGTGAACTTGATAACACTTGGTTCTATGTTTCTATCGTGTATTTCAGCTCAGGACTACCAGCTGTACCATCTTCAGACATCTTTTTCAACAACAAACTTCAGACGGAGTGTATTTTCTTCACATTCAGTATATTCAGACCACTATTACTCAGTGCCAGAAGCTCTTGGACTGATTCTTCACTGTTTTGAACAATAAGAGAGTTATCTTTTGAATGAGCCCAAAATCATGCAGCTGCTGCAAATGGTTGAAGAGCAGCTTATACTTTACTTTGGGTATCTTCGGATAAAAAGCTGTGTGCTCAGTTTCCATGTGATATCACTTTAATCACATTAAATGGCTTCGTAGCAGCAAATGGTTAAAAACTTCCCTAACCTTTGTCAGGTTGTTTCCATCTTTGCATTTGTCTTGTTCCTCCCTCCCTTCCTCCCTCCCTTCCTTCTTTACTTCCTTCATTCCACCCTTCCTTCCTTTCTTCCTTTCTTCTTTACTTCCTTCCTCCCTTCCTTCGTTCCTTCCTTCTTTCGTTCCTTCATTCCTTTCTTCATCCTTCCTTCCTTCCTTCCTTCCTTCCTTCCTTCCTTCCTTCCTTCCTTCCTTCCTCCCTTCTTTACTTCCTTCATTCCTTCCTTTCTTCCTCCCTTATTTCCATCCTTCCTCCCTTCCTTCCATTCTTCTTTCCTGCCTTCATTCCTTTCTTCATCCCTTCCTTCCTTCCTCCCTTCCTTCTTCGCTTCCTTCCTCTCTTCCTTCTTTACTTCCTTCATTCCTTCCTTCCTTCCTATCTTCCTTCTTCCCTTCCTTCCTTCTTTCCTTCCTTCCTTCCTCCCTTCCTTCTTTACTTCCTTCATTCCTTCCTTCCTTCCTACCTTCCTTCTTCCCTTTCTTCTTCCCTTCCTTCTTTCCTCCCTTCCTTCCTTTCTCCCTCCCTTCCTTCCTTCCTTCCTTTCTTCCTCCCTTCCTTCCTTCCTTCTTTCTTCTTGTTTCTTGATTATATCCTCTGTCATTCGCTCACTTCCTCCTGCCGTCCTTTATTTTCTCTGCTGTCTTTCTGACCTTCTTTCTGCTCTTTCACCTTCATATCTCTTCTTCCCCCCTCCCCTCCCCTCCCCGCTCCCTCTCTCCTTTCTCTTACACTTCCCCCTCATTTCACTTCAATACCTCATTGTATTGTGTCCTCCATTTTCCCAATTCCCTAACTCCTCTTCTCCTTCTCCATCCTTCCTCTTCCTCTCTTATCTCACATTCCTCTATTTCTTTCTATCTATTCATCCGTCTTCCCTTCCCGTTCTTTAGAAGCGGCGTTCGGGACGTCAGGTCAAGAGGAGGAAGTATAACGAGGATTTGGACTTCAAGGTGGTGGACGATGACGGAGAGACGATCGCAGTTCTTGGAGCCGGTCGCATCTCGGCGCTCAACGCCACCGCTCTGGCATGGCAGGCTGAGGTCTGGGACACAGATCACCTGTTGAGCACATGTTTGTGTTCATTCTGTAGTTAAACACTGCTGTTGTGGACAAACCATTACCTCTCCGTATGATACATCCTCTCATCATTATTGGCAGCATTTTGTATAATCCACATCCTAAATGATGTGAGGGGCTTCTGGGAATTATTTAGATGCAAGTCTTTATTACGCTGCTGTGTGATCACAAACCGTGTGAACTGACCTTCATCCGTGAAGGCTGCTAATGTTTTCTGTCTTCCTCTCCCTCAGGAACCACCTGAAGACGAGGCCAACATCATTGAGAAAATTCTGTCTGTCAAATCAGTGAAGAAAGAGGTGAAGAAGAAAGAACACACACACCCACACACACACGTATTATGTGTATTACATTATTTCTTCCCCCTCGTTCTTAAATTCTCTCTCCTGCTGCTCTTCAAATATTCATTTCTACTTCACTGAATCCCTCTCCCTCCCTCCCTCCCCCCCTTGCTCCCCAGACTCCATCATCAGAGGACCAAGCGGAGGAGACAGAGGAGTTTTATGTCAAGTTCAGGAATTTGTGAGTCTCTCCTTCATTGCTTATTCACTCTTGTACATATGACATCTATTTCATATTACTCTGACACCCTTAGGGTCTATATATTATACAGATACATTGTGCCAAGTGCTTCGTGTTGACAGAAGGGGATTCTCTTCATTGGTTGTAATTGCATTTTGCTCACCTGCTCAGAGCGTCTGAACCAGACCAGAGTTACAGAAACGGTGATTGTGATTGTGGCTGAACTTGATCGGGACATTTTTAGTTCATGGGGCGGTTGGGGCTGCTTAGTGGCCGATCGGACGAGTGGGCGTGAAGGTGTACCTGATAAAGTGGTAGCTAAATGTTGTACAAGGAGCCGCTCGAGCCCTGATTAGACGCTTACATGATCAAAGAAACGTCCTAAATACCTAAAGTCCAGGGTGTCACCATTTAAGAGTGGTGTCGCCTCTGTTAGAGCGACTTAGTTCGTAGTATTTATAACAGTGATTTCTCCCAAAGAAGTTGACTTTGCGTACATGGGCTGTTTTATCAGAACTCTGTTCTCCAGAGTCGGTGAAGTGCTTCTCAGCAGGAGCTGCTGGGGGGAGAGCCGAGAGCTTTTCATCCTCTCACTGAGCCTCGGCTCTTCCAGCCACCCCGGGATCCTGTTTGTTCCATCACTTTGTATCTTTAAGAAACGGCCTACACAGATATACCATCATTATTATGATCGTAATTTATTCCCCGGGGTGATGAATAAAACATGGTGGGTTTGCTTGAGCTGAATCAGACTGAACGGGCGTGAACGCTTTACTGTTCCATGACTTTATTTAAAAAATAATGTATTCACAAATTATAAAGTTACAGAAAAGCCCCAAGTTTAATATTTGTAGTGTAAAAAAATAAATCATTATTATACATAATGCATTATCAAATACATAAGTAGTTGCATTGGCAGTACTGAACGCTGCAGTGACATTTATGTTTGTCCATCTTATAGATCGGGGTTTATGGATTAAATCATATGGATTAAATTCACTTCAACCATTGTAACAACATACGCTGCCCATTGACTATTAATTAGCTAAGTCTTTGTCAGTGCAATCCAGCCCTGCGTCACTTCCTCTTCCCTGCGTCACTTCCTCTTCCCTGCGTCCCGTCCAGTCCGGAGCAGGTCTGTTACATGGTTTTGTGGAGCGTCCGAAGCAGAGGAGGCATCGCTGTAAAGACCCCACCAAGCTGGATATCAACTCCTTGACGGGTGAAGAGAGGGTTCCTGTTGTGCACCGAGGCACCGGACGCAGGGTAGAAAACACACACACACACACACACACACCCACATTAGCGGCATGTTTAAATAATAGCTATATAAGTTGTTTGTTGATAGAGTCATGGGGAAAAGGTATCCATGCCGTAAAGTGAAGGAAGAATCCTGAATATGAATCTATATGCTAACACTGTGTCTTCCTGCCTGGCAGCTTGGTGGTGCTATGGCTCCAGCCATTAAAGAGCTTTCCAGGTGGCTGGATGCCAACTCAGAATACTATGTAGCTCCAGACTGGGCTGACGTGGTCAAACACTCTGTGAGTATAATATGATACACTTGTGTAAGTCATAAACATGTCTGCAGCACGTTTAACGTTCTCTTCTTCTTATTTCTGCTGCTATCGTTGTTTTTCTTTACTTTGCATTTCCTCAGTCGTGTTATGCAGATTCCTTTCTGTCCTGTCATAACCTTCTAACTCCACGACCTTTGACCTCCTCTGCTCCCGCTGCAGGGTTTCCTCCCTGAGGGTCAGTTCGCTCGGATCCTGACGGAGCCCGTCAACAGAGACCTGGGCTCTCGGCGCCGTGGACGTCGGCCTCGCAGTGAGATGCCTAAGCCCCTCCTGTCCGTCTCCGATTCCGCCTCCTCTGGCCTCGGCCCCCCACTTTTTATGAACGGTGGATTAATCAGCAGCATGGACTCCATGGTGGCCATGCAGAACCTCCGCAGTGGTATTTCTGGGATTCCCATCTCCGGGATCATGGCAGCTGGATTCCCACATGGCTTCTCTGCAGCTGGTGGAGCTGGAGTGTCGGCAGAAGATGCCAAGAATGGGTTGAGTATGTTACCGATGATGCTGCATGGCATCCCGCACCCCCATGGGGCTGCGATCCCACAGCACGCCTTGTTCAGCGTTGGCGCGATGATGGCGCACGCGCAGCCTCCTCCTCACCCCAGCTCCTCCTCTTCTTCTTCTTCGCTGTCAGCTGCAAAGGTCACCACGACAACCGCACCATCTACATCTGAGGCAGGCAGCCCCTCATCGACGACGCCTGCCGACAGAGAGAGCGCCGCCTCTTCTAGCTCTGGTGGGAGTGACAGGGAGAGGAGCCGGGAGGAGAAAGGAGCAGCCGAAGCCAACAAAAGAGCAGGAGTGGCGGAGGCGGCGGCCATCATCACCTCCACCAGCAGGGCCCACCTTGGGGCTGCGCATCTAGGAGCCGGCAGCCATCTTACCTTCAACCCCTTCCTGATCCCGGGCATGTCCCACGGCCTGCTGTACCCGCACATGTTCTTGCCCCACGGTGGCATCATGGCGCTTCCCGCTATGCCTCCTGGTGCTGTAGAGGGCTCCCCGGGCAGCCCCAAGAGGAGGAGGAAGAGAGGGCGGGAGGAGGGGGAGAGAGAGGAGGAGAGGGAGAAGGCGGCGATGGGAAAGATGGAGGAGACAGAAAGTACAGTTAAGGCTAATGTTACCTCTCACCCAGCGTCCTCCTCATCTCCATCCATCCCCTCTACCTCGGCTCCAGACCCAGGCCTTTCTCCGACTGAAGAGGGCGGGCCTGCAGAGCCCCAGGAACCAGACTCCCATAACCCTCCTGAGGGAGCAGCAACTGAGGAGAAAGAGGAAAGATTGGAGGACACAGGGGGGGAGGCACCAGCGGAGGAGAAGCGGGACATTGAGGAGCAGAGACAGGTGGAAGGAGAGGAAGCATAGAGGAGGAGCTAACTGCAGAGGACAGAGAGACAGCCTCTCCCCGCTCTCTCCTCCCGCCTCCTTCGTTGCTATCGACTGAGCAACAGTGTAAAGTTTGTGCCGTGTCTGTCAGTCAATGTCCATGTAAAGACTTTTATTATGATGATGACTAATAATAACGATGATGATTATATTCAACTTGGTTATGTTTATATACCAAGACCCCACCCACCCTCTTCACTCCCTCCTTGTATACAAAAAAAACTGTGTAAGAAATGATCTTCTGTGTATTCTTCCCCTTCATTCTGCATCGAGGGGACACTTCTCAACACACACACTGCAGGCAAGATGTGTTAACCAAGGAGCAGCTTTGGCAGTAATGATCCGGTTATAAGCTCAGAGGGATCCAACGTGGTGTGTTTGCGAGGATGACGATGGAGAGTCGTGGCTCAGCTGTCAGAGGCGGCTCTCTAAAGTCGTCGTTTGGGAATTCAGAGAAGCTCAAGCAGAAGAGCACCTGTGTATGTTTTATGTTCAAGGTCAAAGCCCGAGCCTGAGTACTGTCCTGTTCTTTTGACTTCTGGCACACTCCACTAAATTGAGTTGATATTTGTTTGGATTATCTCTGTGCAATGCTAGATTAACCTTAAAGTGTGTCTCGGTAACACTGAAGAGTCTGAACCAGCATTCCCAGATACATGTGACATTAAAGCAACATTTCCTGGTCAATACTAAAGGAAAACACTGATCGACATAAACCCTAATATGCAAGAGCTACTCAACCAAGAACACATTTCAGAGTGTAGCCCTTTTGAAAATCTCAAAATCATCTCGATGTGACGGATAAAACTACATTTAAAGAAGCTGCCAAATCAGAAAAAACACATTTGTTTCTCTTCGTTTTTACTCCAATTAAGCAAACCGTGCCAACAAACGGTCACAATACAAGGGAGGGAATAAATCTTAATCGTAAGATAGCTTTGTCGGCCGGTCATTCATATTTCTTTTTTGTTTTACTATTACCAATGCTATGCCATTGCTGCTATAACTTCTTTCTTTTTTTAAAGAAGTTTAGAGAGTTAAAAATGTTCTTTCACACTAATAATAATCCGGATTCCAAGAGCAGGAAACGTTGAGTACAACAGATGTTCAGAACAAGAAGAACTCCACCTTTTTGTTGCTTTTATTGATAAAAGCAGAGAACAATCACGAGATTAATTTCTTTTTATCACTTTTTAGATCATGTAAAGTTGTTGTTTTTCTTAACTCGGACACAAAGTCACTTTGAGAGTATCGGCCATATCAGAGGAAAGTGAGAGGAGTTTCAAAGTCAAGAGCTCGATCTGGCCACCAGGGGGCGGCAGGAGGCAGATTGATTTGATCCTGAGAAAAGAGGACTTTGCGCTGTTGTTGCCTTTTATCTGAATCCCAAATGGAATAAACTTCCAGCAGATCGACGACACAGTGGCTCAGAAGGAATAGTGTAAAATCATGACCTTCAGCTCATCGCCCCTTTGTCTCCTCACGTTCTGGTTCTGTGTGTGGTGGACCATCCGAGCAGTGAAAGGGAGTAGTGTGTGTTCTTACAGATACAGCAGGAAGAGCAGGGACACAACGCGGTGTGCGTCGCTCGGGTCCAGTGCCTCTTTGTTGCTCTCCGTCTCATTGCTTTTCCTCACGTTAGTTTTAATTGCAGTTCATACTAAGAGTTTCTAAATATGTAAATCTATCGCTGTATATTGCGGGATTTCTTTCTTTCTTTAAATGCACCATTTATTACTTTTCACCTTGTCGTTTGTTTCTCCAT
The DNA here is from genome assembly GCF_900634415.1 of Cottoperca gobio. Classification (NCBI taxonomy): domain Eukaryota; kingdom Metazoa; phylum Chordata; class Actinopteri; order Perciformes; family Bovichtidae; genus Cottoperca; species Cottoperca gobio. The sequence continues at coordinate 26,274,722 of NC_041359.1, forward strand.
TGGGAAAAGAATACTTGACAGATGCAAGGGGGATGTTTGCATTGAGGTTAGTGCTAGTGTTTTTGGTATCAAACAGACTGTACTGTACATTAAATAGATGCAAGTCGCTTGTTTATTCAGTCTTCTCAGAACAGGGTCTGCATTTTGGGGTTATATGTCAAATGTTTCCGTTTATGATGTTGGACTTCACTTTTGTTTTGTTTTCATACATGAAAACATTATTTTTGCACAATGTCTTTTTGTGAATGTTGACCTGTTTCCGTACTGTCTTGTATTTCCTTTATGTGTGTTCGAGAGTGTGCGTGATGACGGCAGAGAGCGCGTGTCTGTGTGCATGCATGCGCACACGTTTTGTCGTGGAGCTGTTTCTACTTCTGTCTCGTCCTTTACAAGTCACATTTCTTGTTGGAAAAAAAAAAAACATAGTTGTTGCCTTGTCACATGTTTGTGGCTACATATAATTTATTATATTTTTCTTTTGCTTTGCCAAACTTTCACCAAATATGACATTTTCTTTCTCTTAGTTTCATTATGTATTCAAAGTAAAATGCCTTATTTAGCGAGTTTATTTGTTTTTGTATTGGTGTTCCGTTACATCTCCATATAGGGACATGTTATCGTGTTTGTGTTCAGTTCGTCCTTCGCTTGTATGCGCACACGGCCTTGGTGCTATGCATTATCTTCACAATCCAACAGTAATGCAAAGGTACCGCTGTTCAAATCACTACGTTAATTCCCAAAAGTCAATCAGTCATCCCTCAAAGCACAAATGGAGAGTTAACAAAAAGTGACTGTTTTCTTACCAGTGCCTCTAAAATTACTTTAAATAGTTTCTCTTGTGGTCTTCAAGTGCGTACGATGTTGACGTCACGTTTCCGTAATGACATCATCCTCGAGAAAGTGAAAACTCTTTCTGGGGTTTCACCATTTGCAGTCGATGCCGTGCTGTTCGTTAATTCTGGATTATTTTCAACCTGACAGTTCTCATGTGTTTGTCCGTTATCACGATTAGTCCTGATGACGTTTTACTCACCAACTCCATCGTAGAGATTTGGAAAGCAGCGAGATGTCGACCGGAGTGCGAGCCTCTACTTACTTTCGGTTGGTCTCCGACTTTTTGGTCAAATGGTCCAAAAAATGACGATCATCAAGATTGCGAAGGAGAATTCATATATGTATTTACGGATTTAAAGGACGTGCGTCGCTTTAAATGTTGCCGCAAGGGATTGTGGGACGGCATTATCTCCTATTCTTTTGTGTGGTCCAGTGTACCCGATGCTAAAGGAGATGAGAAAGGAAGCATTGAAGCAGCTTTCCTTTAGCATTTAGAGAATTCGTCCAGCTCAACCATAAAGTTTGTGCTCTAATCGTTCAGTTTCTCAAATCTCTGCAACAAAGTTGTCGAGTAAAATGTTGTGGGGACAACAAGAAATAATCTCCGTTTGAGGGAGGCGATCTAATACCAGACTCTTCTCTTGCTGCACGAGGCCTTTTGTTTGGTATCTAGCATGTCTAGGATGGTAATGCACACACAGTATGTATCCAACTCAAGTATTTGATTGTTCTAGTGTGTTTAAGATTCAATTAAAAGCATTACATCAGAAGAGGAAACCAATTGTTATCTACCACAGCTACAGTATCGGGGGGGGGGGGGGACAAACTTTAAATGCCACAGCCCATGTTTGCACATCATTTCCTGTTACTGGCATGTTCTGGTGTTAAACTTGAAACACCTTGTAGGTGCAGAATGTGACAACAGTTGGAGGTCAGATTGTCTGTTCATGTCACACCATGCCTTCTTTAACAGTGTTCTGTCTTTCAGTTACCTTCACGTTCTTCAGAACGGTCACCTCAAAATGTTGTAAACGTTTATCTCTTACCATAAATAATGTATTTATTGTATAGTACCTGTCTTTACATCGTTGTCTCATGATTAATGCCTGGTTTTGTTACTCTTGAACATCTCCTGTAAGACGAAAACATTTTGGTTCACATGGAAGATTAACTATCTGCTTTTCTTTGTAGACCTCGTCACCTGCTAATCTGCTTTTTAAATGTAATGACATAGTAAAGAGTCCCCAGAATACCAACAGTGGGACAGCTGAGCTGTATGTGCCATGCGATTTATAATCCGATATAAAGTTTTGGGATTATCGGGCCGCTCTTGCGGGGGAGAGATTGGAAGTAGTAGAAAGATATAGAGCTAAGTAGAGTATAGTTATAGTAGATTAGTATAAGATATATACTACACAGCAGACACCAGCATCACACTCACACCGAGCACCAAGATCAAAAGGAGGCAAGACATCAGCACAAACACTACACACAATCACAGACAACACACCACACAACACCAAGTATACACAGCACAACAGAAACACAGACACACCACAAATCACAACACACACTAAAGCTACACCCATACACACACACACAAATCCAACACCCACCACCACATCACCACACACACACACACACATATATACACATACACACACACACACACACACATATATACACATACACACACACACACACACATATATACACATATGATCTGAAATGAAATGAAATGAAAGCTGTGCGGATTCTTTTGTGTCATTTCAGTTCCTACATGCACTGCAAGTGGGCCACTATGGAAGAGCTGGAGAAAGATCCCAGAATCCAGCAGAAGATCAAACGCTTCAGGACCAAACAGGCTCAGATGAAACATTTGTTCACCGAGGTAACAATTAATCTGCAGCTTATCGTCCTTATCCGCTGCTCAGGTCTGGATGGAAGGCTGATCTTCTTCTTTTGAGTCACGCTTGGACACATTTGTATTTAATTATCTAGCAAAGATATTACCCACAGAGTTGTGAGGAACATGAGAACGTGATTACTTCAGGTGCGTAATGAATGAACACCGTCTCATAATTCACAGCCGGTGTTGCTGCCAAGTGTTGAAAGTGCTTTTAAGGTCACAAGGTTAACTCCAACATGCTGTTACCAAGGCAACACCTTGATTTAGAAGCTTAATTGATAATAAATTTCAACTTCATGGTAGCATACTTTATCAGACTTCATTGTTTCCCTCGACCAAAGCTTTTTTAAATTTAGAACAAATGTTAAGTCAAACATACAGGGTGGAAAGAAGTAACAAAACAACGCTGTTCAATAAAAGATAAATACAAGTATAATAACCAACGAGAAAGAACGATATTACAACCAATATGTTCTTATGTTTACCCTATTTTATAGACTTATTTATATATTTTACAGCTTTTTGCTTATTTTACATTGTTTGCACAGACTTGCTTTATGAAAGTGTTGCTAATTGACCTGATAATTAATGATGAATAATCTCTTTGTCCCCTGTTCCAGCCCGACGAGGATTTATTTAACCCGGACTACATCGAGGCGGACAGAGTGCTGGAGGTGGCTGTTACTACAGACACTGAGACTGGAGAGGTGGGTGACACCAACACAGACACTCTCCTTCAGTGTGAGGGTACACTGTCAGTCCTGTGACACACACACACACACACACACACACACACACACAAAACACACCTTATTTTCCTGTGTGTTGTTGTAGGAGGTGACCCATTACCTGGTTAAGTGGTGCAGTCTGTCGTACGAAGAGGCGACGTGGGAGCTGCAGGAGGACTTGGACGCAGAGAAGATCAAAGAGTTTGAGCAGATCCAGAAGCTGCCAGCAGACCTCCGACACATGGTGAGGAGAAACAGGAGGGACACGAGGGCAGGAGGGGCAGGAGGGACACTAGGGGCAGGAGGGACACGAGGGCAGGAGGGGCACGAGGGACACTAGGGGCAGGAGGGACACTAGGGGCAGGAGGGACACTAGGGGCAGGAGGGACACGAGGGACACGAGGGCAGGAGGGACATGGTGCGGTTTGATACAATATTGTGACAAAGGGGAGACGTGTGTGTGTGTGTGTGTGTGTGTGTGTGTGTGTGTGTGTGTGTGTGTGTGTGTGTGTGTGTGTGTGTGTCGGTTAACCTAACATTTGCAAGTAAATTGAGGAAATGTGTTGATTTATAACGACTTGTATGTTTCATCTCTTTCTTCCCCCTGATGGGCTCCGTTGCTTTCCATCCAGGGAAACTTGTCAAAGAGCACATCAGCAGATTTGCATCGCTGAACAGACGTGGAGATATTCAGTAGTCGTCCGCATGATGCAGCTGGTCCAAATGTTGAAATGTACATTTGTGTATTTTTTGACGATGACTGAAAACTAGCAGATAGATGCATCCCTGAACCAGGAAGCAGACATAGATTAACACGATTAAAACGTTCCTTTAGTTTTCTCAGAAACGCCGGGTCATGTCGACTCAGGTGCAGAATCGTCAATTAGATGTAAGATGTTCACAACATCCATTAAAGATAAAGAAGAGGGCAGATTCTGGCTTCCACGCCCGGTCGGATTACTTTTCTTTGTAAAGAAAAAAAAAAGATAAATGTTTATCACCATTTTGTCTTGATTAGCTGAAGTTAGCGGGTAACCAAAGCATCACCGGCGGCTGTGGTGACGTGCACACGAGAGACCGTCACCACCATCACACTGTTCTCACTTACTTTAATGGAGCTGCTGGGTTTTTACCTTTATTTGGAGGGTCCATGTTCACTGTATCCCCCGTCAGCTGTTTTGTAGCTGACTGTGACCTTTGACCTCCCTGTAGAAGGAGGGTTTGTAAAAAAAAAATGAAAAAAAATCTAAAAAGGTGAATGTAGCCGGGTCACGTGAGAGAAAATCCAAACACTAAGATCCACAAACATAAAGGCTTAACGAGTCTCACGTTCCATTCAAATGTTTATTTTGCTTTGTAAAAAAGAATCATGTCCTTCCAGGCTGGTTTCACAGACACTGAACTACTCTTAGACTACAGCTGCTGGACTTACTCCCCCCCCCCCCCCCCCCCCCCCCCCCCCCGTGTAATATTAACATACAGCAGCTTTTATAAGAAACGTCATCTTCTGTTTCTGCAGGAGAGCAAGTCGAACGGAGGCTGCGTCAATACGGGAAGACGAGTCGGCTCATAGAGATGAAGTCAAATACAGGCGTGTTGAAGAGAAACTAACAAAGATGCATTCAGAAAGTAGAGTTTACACTTCCTGCTAAATTAAAGATTTGAATCGCAGGTGAACGAGGACTTGAACACCGCTTCCTAATTCATGTCTGTGAAACCACCCGGCTCATTATTACAAAGCTGGAAGTTAAATAACATTCGACAGTTCACAGCTCCTGAACCGAGTGCAATGAAATCCACAGGGACGTTTGTTTAAAGAGCAGAAAATAGGAGAACTGGCTGCTCCTGAAGTCAGAAGCCTGGTCGTTACTAAGTACGTTTTATGGTGGGGTTTTTATCTTCTTTCTTTTACTTTCTTATTTGTAACTATAGCTCTCTGTATTCCCATGTGGACCAATCTCATGAGTCAAAACATGGTAAATGTGATCTTTTATTGTGCAATAAAAGATGACTTTCAACTTTTTCTTGTCGTTGGTGAGTAATTAATTAATTGTGAGGAGTAATGATCTGCTGTAATGTCGTTGTTTTGTGTTGGATTCCAGGATGGTTGACCTCGATGACCCTGAAGGGTTCTGGCAGCACGTTCCATGCGTTGCTCTTGCTTTTGCACATTGCATGCTGGGAAAGACTGCGGGATTGAGCAGGTAGAGATGCAATGAACATTATTAGATCTTCATGTCTCATAATGAAAAGCGCAGGATGAAGATATTTCATAAAAAAAGTATTTTCTAATAAAATATTAAGGTATTATTCATCTCCACTTTAATGCTTCTCGTTGTATTTGATCGGATCCTCTCTGCTGCTGCTCTGGTTTCTAGTTTTCTTATATGTTTTACTTTGTTACGAGTTAAAGCAGCAGTGAATAGTTTATTTTGAAATGTAAGCATGCATTAGAATATACTTATTTAAATGCAGTTGAAACAAGCGTTGCAGCCACATGTGTCCGTGCTGTTGTGCACCACGACTGAAGATGGACACACGCATCAGGTCGAGGGAAACGTTTTACTCCACAATCTTAATGTCACATGGATGCAAAGTTAGGAATTCAAGCATTTTATAGAAGGCACATTTCTGTACAGTTATAGATTTAAAAAACTGCAGCATCAAAAATATACATTATTGAAACATACATTCATGTTATGGAATAAAGAAATATAGATAAATATACAACAGACGGACGTACAGCATCACATTCGACTGATCGTGAGGCTGAAGAGTTACTACAACATTTAATGCTTATATCGTGCAGCCGTCGCCTTTCATGCATACAGCACGTTTATATCGACACGTGAACTTAGTACTTAAAGTTAAACTTCTTAGTAACAACTTTCCCTGTGTGGGAACAAACAAACGTGCGTGTGAAACAATATGCAACATGTTTATCTACATTTACAGCATTTTTAATATAAAAACCATTCGGGAAAGAAAGCGACGTTACGTATATGAGATGATTCGGAGGCCAGAGTAAATAGTAATTAGTATTATCTATATTTAGAATTACTGATGAAATGATGCTTTAATTTATTTTCTTTCTTTTTTCAGAGTTTCTTTTTCTCGTGGATTTGGAAAAGCCACACAGGACACAGCAGGTAACTTCACCAGCATGACACATTCAGAGACTGTTCACTAGCGTAATATAAGTCTATCGTCATCTTTAATTTAATAATTAGTTTAGAATTATATATATATATATACTGTAATAGTTAAGAGCAGGTGCCATGACTGCACACTATTACTGAAGCACACACACACTTTGAGTTGAACGCTTCAGATGAAAGCTGTAACTGATGAGCAGCTCAGAGAAGCTCTGTGCACGAAGAAGAGTGTCACATCTACGGGATTAAAGGTTCTCGTGGAGCTTTTCACCACCGTTTATACCACGAAGCAGAGTTAGTTCAGACTTAATGAGGAAGAAAATAAACTCCACACGCCTGTTAAACCTTAAGAACACACTGCTGAGAATGTTGTTGGCATTAAAAGCTCCACAGTGCACCTTTAATCTCATGTTCCATGATTTCTATTTGTTGGTACGTTTCTTTAAATATCATTTTTTGACTTGGGCCTTTTAGTCTTAAAGTCTTTTCTGAATTCACGAGGAATGTTTAATGACTAAATGTCAGAGAGACATTTGCTGATTAATGAATGCTGGACTTTATTAGTGGGTGGGAGGTTTGACTCATTGGTCGTCACGTCAGAACTTCTTACTCATAATTTCAACTGATTTGTTCTTTTTTGTTTCCAGGAAACAGGATTTTGCTCAGTGACAGTGCGTTTTAATAAAGATTGTGCAGAGCTCATAATAAACAAGGACTTTCTCTCCGATCACAAAGCTGCTGCTGACGTCAGCTGATCAGGTGTGGCTGCTGACGTCAGCTGATCAGGTGTGGCAGCGAGCAGTGTGTCCGTCTCGTGCTCAGGGGTCCTCGTGCTCTCCGCCGTCTGTTGTTGTGTTCGCCGGGCTGCCAGCGTTGTCGTTGGCGAGCAGCTGTTGTCGTTTTCTCTCCCTCTTCCTTCCAAGTCCTCCTTTTTTATTCTTTCTTCTTTCTGACGGATGAAAAGCAAAGTTAAAACGGTGAATAGTACAAATATTTGTGTTTCAATTCCGCAGTTTATGTGGGGAGGCTTTTGCTCGTCGCACATCTGTGTCTGGTTACAGTTACGTAAGTGCATACTTTGTTTTTATCCTTTATAAACAGCCTCACCTGCAGAGCTCGTGCACAATAAGCAGAGTAATGCTTCAGAGTAATGCTTCAATGGATTCCGTTTGCTTTTCCCGCTTTTATGAATAATTATAAAGCGGACGTCGTGTATGCAATGAAATATACATGAGTCTCTATATATTCTTTTGTTACAAGATGCTAATTATGATTAAATCTAGATGAAGTTGTGTCTATGTTACTAAATGATTGACGTTTACATTAAAATACAAACTTAATGTATTTAAAGCTGTTGAAAGAACAGACCGAGACATCAAAACTATTCATCTACTTTAATAGACTTTCGATTTAAACAATAAGTTCACTATTTTTGAAGAGTTAATTAGTTAATTGATTTCTTCTCTCTTTTTGTGTACGGAAATATAAACGATAATAATTCTGCAGCTATTGTCCGTATTTTTCGTAATTCTAACGTTGACAAGAACACAATTTACAAGCTGCAAAATCCTATTTACAATAACATAATAACAATAAACAACATAAACTGTGAGCTTTAAGTGTCTGGGTGGTTGACTGACGGTAAGAGACACTACAAAGCAACAGCTGACGTGATCATCCTTTTAACTTCCTCTCTGGTCATCAGGAGGAAATGAAAAGCGATTGCACCAATCAGATTTCAGTACCACCAAAAAGTTAAGTCCCCTGCAGATTAATAACATAAGAGCTGTTGTCATGGCAGCAAATTAAATACAACTTCAATTTCTCCCGTTTGACAAAAGACAGTGAAATGCACATTATTATTATTATTATTATTATTATTATATAATATAATATTGTTTTAAGATGAAAACTACAGTTTCTTTCTTCCCGTGCAGATTTTTAGAGGCAGAATAAAAGAAACTATGTTGTAAAAAAACCCTCAAAACCAGAATAAAAAGACATCCATCAGGTGAACTGGGTCCACTTTGCTGTACTAGAGTTTAAACACCGTTAAACTGTCTGAATGAAATGTGAGGCGACCAGACGTCCACCGTGCAGCAGCAGAGCTGAGGGTTCAAACAGCTGCTCTGCACCTCCATCAATTGTTCATATTTCATCGGAAAAAATGTGCAGAACTACAGAAAAGCTAACGGTAGCTTTCTCACACACTGTAAATGTTGTTGAGGTGTTTGGGAGCCGTTATTGTGAAGCGTTATGTAAACTGATGCGCTGGACGCTGATGCTCCGTGTCAGTGAAATATTCTTGGTGATGTATCGCTGCTTTGAGAAGGGAATTTTTGCCACAAGTGAACAAAGTCTCACCGCAGATATGTTCTCTGTGGTGAACACACACATAGATCTTTTGTCATCTTTAAATGCCTCAGGACTTTAGTGGGTTTTCATATTTCACAATCCATCATGACACTTCAGGTTAAGACGTATCCACATATCTATCATGTGATATTAAAGCGAGGTTTAGTCAGGATACAAAATGTGGTTTTGATGTTGAGCTTGCCGTGTTTTTTTGGCTCCGGTTCAAAAGTGGAATCATTTTCTGTAACATGCAGCAGTGAGGTTGATTTAGAGGTTGGTTGGACTTCAGAGGGTAAAAGTAAAACGTCACCTCTCTTCTAACCTCTTTCGGTTCCTCTGCCAAGGATAACAAAAAGAAACCCGAAATAAATATGAAGCCAAAAAATAAAAGACAAGATAAATTCACTGAGAGGTGAACTCAACTGAGAAATATAATTTTATGACAATCGCACTTTGCACTTATCGAGAACAGTCTTGTACTTAAAAATGAAAGCGGACGCGTTTGTGTGGAGAGATAACGAGACGGGATCCAGGAAGTTCAGTTTACACCCTGAACACCTCACGCCACCCTGAACACCTCACACCACCCTGAATACCTCCCACAACCCTGAACACCTCATCACCTCTCACCACCCTGAACACCTCCCACCACGCTGAACAGTTCACACCTCCCTGAACACCTCACACCTCCCTGAACACCTCACACCACCCTGAATACCTCACACCACCCTGAACACCTCTCACCACCCTGAACACCTCACACCACCCTGAATACCTCACACCTCCCTGAACACCTCTCACCACCCTGAACACCTCACACCACCCTGAACACCTCACACCACCCTGATCACCTCACACCACCCTGAACTATTCACACCTCACACCACCCTGATCACCTCACACCACCCTGAACACTTCACACCTCACACCACCCTGAACACCTCACACCTCCCACCACCCTGAACACTTCACACCTCACACCACCCTGAACACCTAACGCCACCCTGAACACCTCTCACCACCCTGAACACCTCCCACCTCCCTGAACACCTCCCTGAACACCTCACACCACCCTGAATACCTCACACCTCCCTGAACACCTCACACCTCCCTGAACTATTCACACCAACCTGAATACCTCCCACCTCCCTGAACACCTCACACCTCCCTGAACACCTCCCACCACCCTGAACACCTCACACCTCCCTGAACTATTCACACCAACCTGAATACCTCCCACCTCCCTGAACACCTCTCACCACCCTGAACACCTCACACCTCCCTGAACTATTCACACCAACCTGAATACCTCCCACCTCCCTGAACACCTCTCACCACCCTGAACACCTCACACTACCCTGAATACCTCACACCTCCCTGAACACTTCACACCACCCTGAACACCTCTCACCACCCTGAACACTTCACACCTCACACCACCCTGAACACTTCACACCTCACACCACCCTGAATACTTCACACCTCACACCACCCTGAACACTTCACACCTCACACCACCCTGAACACCTCTCACCACCCTGAACACCTCTCACCTCCCTGAACACCTCACACCTCCCTGAACACCTCTCACCACCCTGAACACCTCTCACCACCCTGAACACCTCTCACCACCCTGAACACTTCACACCTCACACCACCCTGAACACTTCCCACCACCCTGAACACTTCACACCTCACACCACCCTGAACACTTCACACCACCCTGAACACTTCACACCTCACACCACCCTGAACACTTCACACCTCACACCACCCTGAACACCTCTCACCACCCTGAACACCTCTCACCACCCTGAACACCTCACACCAACCTGAATACCTCACACCACCCTGAACACCTCACCACCCTGAACACCTCACAACCCCCTGAACACCTCTCACCACCCTGAACACTCACACCTCCCTGAACACTTCCCACCACCCTGAACACTTCACACCTCACACCCACCCTGAACACTTCACACCTCACACCACCCTGAAACTATTCACACCTCACACCACCCTGAACACTTCACACCTCACACCACCCTGAACACCTCCCACCACCCTGAACACCACCCTGAACACCTCCCACCACCCCTGAACACCTCCCACCACCCTGAACACCTCTCACCACCCTCAACACCTCACACCTCCCTGAACACCTCTCACCACCCTGAAACACCTCACACCACCCTGAACACCTCTCACCACCCTCAACACCTCCCACCACCCTGAACACCTCCCACCACCCTGAACACCTCTCACCACCCTCAACACCTCACACCTCCCTGAACACCTCTCACCACCCTGAACACTCACACCACCCTGAACACCTCACACCACCCTGAACACCTCTCACCACCCTGAACACCTCTCACCACCCTCAACACCTCACACCTCCCTGAACACCTCTCACCACCCTGAATACCTCTCACCACCCTGAATACCTCTCACCACCCTGAACACCTCAAACCACCCTGAACACCTCTCACCACCCTGAACACCTCTCACCACCCTGAACACCTCACACCACCCTGAACACCTCACACCACCCTGAACACCTCTCACCACCCTGAACACCTCTCACCACCCTGAACACCTCACACCACCCTGAACACCTCACACCACCCTGAACACCTCTCACCACCCTGAACACCTCACACCACCCTGAACACCTCACACCTCCCTGAACACCTCTCACCAGTCAGTCACAAAACGTATTAGTCACCTAAACGAAACCTTTTGCGTTTCTTCTAGAACTTCTTCTCCTCCTGCTTCTTCGTTCTGCACTCTGCCGTGTGTCCCAACATATACTTCACCATAAGAAGTTTCCTGCTGGGTTGAAAAAAGATTAAATGGAATTCCAAAAAAGTAACGTTGGGACAAACACAAATGATTCAGAATGAATTATGATTTCCTTCTGTCGTTTCGCTTCTCTTCCTCTCTCGTTCTATCCGAAACATGTGGACGGACGCTGTACACAAATTATTACAGCGATAAAGAAAATACAGATGGTGCTTTCACTATATCTCACCTCCATCAATCTGAAATACCGGTTGCCGTCGGGCTCCACAGTACAGTTGTGGTGCTGTAACTGTTGTTCAAAGGCGCATCACTTGAGCTGGAGTTTCCACCCACAAACCTACACAAACGTCTCAAACTGACAACTTTCTGACTTCGAGCCAGCTGCTTGCATGACATCGTATCCGCCGGGTTCGCAGTGAAAACTCTGTTCCACACTGGAGGTCGGCCACAGATTGCTTCTCACACGTTGCTTTGAATGTCATTTACTTGTTTATCTCTCGTGTCAGAGGCCAAAGTGATGAGAAGATGTTTCAGTTCTGTATGTTTACATCAGAACCCTCAGTTATAGGAAGGCTGCGGTGCACGCCATGATGCCACACCGTCATCTGTCCTTCATTAGTAATGAGAGGCCATCTTCAGAGATTGGGTTTTGTAAATCCCCTCCTGTCTCCTCTCCTCATCTTCTTCCTTAAATCAATCAGCTCTTCCTCTCCTTTTCCAACTCCCTCTCGACGCACTCCCTCCCTCCTCCCCTCCCCTGCCATCCCTTCTTTCCTGTAATCTGTCCTTCATTAGTGATGCTGTCACAATGGCTTTGATTTTGGACGCTGCGCTGATGATCGGGAATTAAGACTGGCTGTCCTCAAACGACTCTCTGCTTTCTCTCTGCGTCTGTACATGTCTTACTGTAAGAGATGGCAAACTCTGCACATGCATGGATATATCATACTTAATGATGGAACTAACCGTATACGAGTATATCTGTTCATATGGTGATTAATGCATTCATACGCACGAGAGGTTTCCTCTGGGATGTGAGTGAATCGCTCTTCACTTGCGTGCAGCAGGTGGCTCAGCGGCACAAGAGAAGGAAACATGTTTAACTTCATGCTGTGGAAAGATGTCATTGGAGGATATTATTATTGTAGTTTTAGGATTCCTCAAAGATTACAGCTATAAACCTAATAATCCTGCCACCTCGACTGCTGTATCTGCTGCAGGTTTGAGTCTCTAGCTGCAGCTCTAACTTGCTGCTGTCAGGCCTCCTACAGGGACAGCCACAACACCCCCCCCCCCCCCCCCCCTGTGCTGGCCTCTCCTCTCGGGCCTCTTGTGCAGAGAACTGACTTTAGGGTCTTACGGTTGGTTTTTAAGGCTCTTCGGGGGCTCGATGCTCCGTATATTTTAGATCCCTCTCATCTCTCAGCTTGTCTGACCTGAGGGAGTTGGCTGCTACATTTCCTCCAATATCGACTCAAAACACTTTCCCACGTCTTAGCGTTTGGTTATCTTGCTGTTCGTAGCTTTAGTTATTGTTAAAAATCGTCAGTTGTACGATCACTGTGGAGCTGGAACAGGGAATTTAGGCATTAAAAAAGGAAACAAACTTAAACTGAAAGAGAAAACATTGGAATTGAAACTCTTGTTCCACTGAAAAATCAAACACAGGCATTACAATTGATTAACTCCGCGAAGGAGGATGATGGAACAAAAAAAGCCCTGTTTTTATAAAAGGGTGTATTATGGGTCAGGGAAGAACCCACTACATGTGTGAGCCGATCTGAATCAGCGGGCGGATACACGCAGTATTTTTCACTTGTCCAAACGGCCTGATTTAATAATGTTTACATTCTGATCTCTTTGTTTGATGACAACCTTTAGATTTGTTTCCACTGACGGTAGTTTTGTGCCTGAACCTGCCATCTATGGCCGCACATGACACATACAGCTACTGTACGTCTTCCACGAGTTCATCTCCCCAAACACCGGGTACGTTAAAGGGCCAGAGAGTAACACACGTCGGAGAACCTCAAGACACACTAACACATTCACAAATCATCATATTTGAACGTTCAGAAACTCTGAGACTACAAAACATCAGTGGAATAAAAACACCGCCAGGAATCATCGTATGCTAGACGTGTGGTGATGCTGGAGGTAGCCCCCCCCCCCCCCCCCTACCACGCCAAAACAGTAAGGTCAGCTTAAAAAAACAAAAAATAAATAAAACTGACATTAATAAATAAATACAAATCTGAAGGATAAACACATCAGAATGCAAAATAATAATAAATAATGTTTAATGCCTGTTTATTTTATACTTATTAATACAAATGTGTTTTTAATTCCATTTACATTTTTGTAGATGCCTGAATGTATTGTCACTGTTGTAGCTCCATATAAATCTCTTTACATTTAAAGATGCTAGATGTTTTTCTTTAAGCTAAGTTTAGTGCAGTACAAGTACACGTGGAGTCACTTCTCACCTCTGATGTACACATCATAAATACCTGAAGCAGTTCTCACCCAAATACACACTGAACACATGTGAGTACGCACACACACACGCACACGCACACGCACACACACACACACACACACACACACACACACACACACAGAGACAGTGAACCAGATGGGATGTAGCTGGTATGTCATGAGAGTGAACCATCTCTCGTCCATCTTAACTGAATCAAGCGCTGTGCTGGAAAACTGCCCTGCTCATCGCAAAACAACCTAACCACAGGCAGACTAGACACACACACACACACACACACACACACACACACACACACACACACAATGTATAGTCACTCATAATGCTTGCACACAAACAGAAATACAAATGTTGTCCTTGTGGCTATTCTGTTGGATTCCATGTATTCTCTCAAACCTCAACACTGAGTGTGAGACCACATCACAAACACTTCAATGTTTGTCCCGATGGTCAACTCCACTGTTACACAATGAATACAGACATTAAAATCTTACATGTGTTGCCGGTACACTGTTGACCTGAATACACCAAGTGTTTCAAACACTTCTGTTGAGTTTATTTCTTTTTAAATAATTCAGAATTCCAATTTGTTGGCAGTTTGATTGTTTGTGTCAGTGACGATATTATGAGCACAGTGTGTGTACAGGAAGTAATTATCTTATGTTTCTACCAGCTAGTTCTATTTGTATAAACTTGACAAGATTGTTTTTAGAAAAGTTTAGTTTTGACAAACAACCTGTTTTGTCATTTAGGTCCGAAGACTTGTGGACTTATTCAGTTATTTTTCAGTGCTTTTTGTTTCAATTTTATGTTGTGTGGCTATACACCATCAGGGATGAATTACTCATCCTTTAAATCAAGATAATATCTGACTTAGATGTGGCCACGTCTCCGAGGGAGAGAATGTACTAGACAAACACGGAAAGGGAGGATTTTTCAGAAAAGCTGGTATTATCCTTGAGCTTGTACTGACTCCTTGCACAACACAGAGTTACACTGTGAACCTCATGTTGCAGGGGGGGGGGGGAGTACTGTTAACTTTTGATAAATCCAAATTAAGTCACAAGCGCCATTGGTGCCTTGTGGGCCAACACACACACACACACACACACACACAGTCAGTGAAGCCAACTGTGGCGTCACACACACACACATGTACCGTCACATGTAAACAAGCAAACACACGGTAAAGCAGAGCAACAGGAGCAACAACAACTTATACATTTGACTTTTGAAGGTTCGAATCCAGACTGGAAATATCAAATAAGACAAAGAGCCATGCGAGCGTCTGTGAAAGTATCGGACAAACGTCACTTTCAACCTCATGAAGGAACCGCAGGAAAGGTCGGGGGGGATAACGAGAGAGATTTTAATTCATCTCGAGAGGGACACAAATGTTTGTAGCACATTTTATGACCTCATGGTGGCCATCCATCCATCCATCCATCCATCCATCCATCCATCCATCGTCTACCGCTTATCCGGGATCGGGTCGCGGGGGCAGCAGCTCCAGTAAGGAACCCCGTGGCTCCTTACTAGATGAACCACCTCAACTGGCTCCTTTCAACATAAAGGAGCAGCAGTGAAGACGTTGACCTCAGAGGGTCTCCAGAGAAAAACAAAGTCCGTCACCCTCAATGTCTCCACAATCCATCCAGTCGTTGTTGAGATGTGTCAGCGGTGGAGCTCGTGTATGACTGAGATGTTACATCCGTTTTGTGTTTCTTTATGTTTGTATTGTGATTTATATGATTAGGTTTGGTATTTTCTTACACTGGCTACATGATGTCTGCTTCAAGATAGATTTCTTATTTTTTAACAAAACTCCCACAATGTCTCTCAACCACAATCCTCTGGACCTAAACTAGATGGGAATATATCATAACTAAAATATAATGTGCTCTGTATATAACAGAAATAAAGTGCTGCAGGAATGAGTCTTAAAACCTGGAAACAAGTCGATGCCTGCAGTATGCAGTACGTCACACCTTCACGGCACACAAAGGTTTATCAACTCTTGTACTGTGAACCAAAAGAGTACTAAAGGCTTGTGTACAAGTACCACAGCAGGTGCCGCAGGAGCTGTTGTCTGTAATTACAGTAATTACAGTAATAAGTTCACCTGTCCTCATTACGGTTTACGAGCGAGTCTTAATGAGGTCAGCTTCACTGAGACAACAGCCGAGGACAAAGGACACCTGCAAGTTGTAAAATAATCCTAGAAGCAGACCGACGGGCGTCTTTGATACATCTAGTACTTCAAAACAGTGTGTACAAGTACCACATGCAGAGCATCCGGAAACTCTAAATTCTTGATGGTCTGATTAAAAGTTTATTAAAGCAAATTGAAAGAGATTTAATCCAGCTGATTTGAATCGGTCACACTAACATCAAACCTCATGAAAACGCCTGGAATCCACAGCGAAACTTTCCCATCGCGGCAAAGGAAGACAAACATATCGTTACTAGCTTTCACTTAGGTCTGCCTCTAAATTACATTAAGGACATTCAAGGGGCAAAAGTGAGATAAAAAAGAGTTGGTGTGCAGAGAGCTCCTTGTTCTCTAATGAATACCTGTTGTCAGGAGTTTTAGTTGCCTCGAGGCTACGTCTGCGCCGGGATTGCTATGCGCTAACCTAATGCATATGATACTCGGGAAAATGGACTTTAGCTCACTGTCTGTGTTGTGTTACTGTACACTGTAAGCTCTACCCAGACCCATGTGTTGCTGGACGAGAGGGGCAATGAGTTCTACACTGAGCATATCCAAGCAGCAGCGTCTGACATCTATCATAACTCTGTCAGGGATTCGTCGGACTGCTTGGTGGAGATCGTTCTTTGCAATGTAACTCATTTCCATATATCAAAACAATATGTTTGTAATATGACAGACATAAATTGAATTGCCTAATAATGGCCAATGCACGTTTATCTTTTGTTTGTTTACATTATTAGTCCTTTCCTTTCTTACGTTTTGAGAAAGCAGGCTTAAGGTAATTGTTCCTGGAAAGTACATTCTGAAATAACGGGCTTGTATTAAATGGTTAAGCAAGAGGTAGGAAGTATTAGAGAGCTTTGAGACATTGGCATAACACTTAAAGTAGCTTTGTCTGAGAACAGACTGCACATTGGATTAACTCACTTTAGTGCTCAGATGTTTTGTTGCATATTTAGCTGCACATGTCTGAACTCAACGAGGGACAATTGGGATCACGATAGTTCTCTCGCTGCCAGAAGTACCCACTCTATCTGATGCACATCTGTTCTCAGTGGTGGACTGCGGTAAAAGAAATAAACCGTCCCTAAAATTTGAGCCAGACTGGCCCGTCACCACCGAGCCACAGACAACTTTACAGATCCCGCCATGTGTCCTGCAGTACAGACACACGGGGAACAAAGTACGATTACTTACTAACGTTATTCAACCTTTTTTAATACTGAAACCAGGATTTATAACATTTTACATCACATAACCAGACTCCCCAGAAGGTTTGTTACACAGAACCATCTGAGAAGTCGTCAGTGAATAGGGAAAGACCTTTCATATACTATATTCATATGAATGAACTCATCCTGAATGTAGTTTACAGGCATCAGACTGCATCAATAGTAAAGAGGTCGTACTAGTAGCAGTTTCCCCTTCCTGCATTAATCGTACATTTGACTGCACGATAAGTAAGAAGAAAGCATTTATATGACCGCACAGAGTGATGGGAAACATGAGGTCGTGCCTTACGAAAGAGTCAGATTTGAACTCAACATCTCTGTCAGGTGCCCCAGGTCGCCCCAGGTCGTGCTTTTGTTTGTGCCTTTAAACCAACTGGATTAGGTTCGGAGACTTTATTCCGCTTAATGGTCATTTTTTATAGTGTAGTTCTATAGTATTATTGTCGTGCAACACTTGCAGGGTCAATAGGTTGTGGATGTGGATGTGAATGTGCACATTATTTTGCTATATCTACAAACAATTTTGCGACCCCCCCCCCTTAAGTACCTCCGTGGACCCCCTGTTAAAGACCTATGTCTTAGACAACACAGACAATCAGTTTGACATAAAGTGCAATTTAAAATCTGGCATAACATCTTTCATCGCACAATAAACAATATGTTTAAAGTTGTGTCATGTGACGCCATGTGTGAAGCCTCCGTTAGCCCCCTGTCCTCTACCTCCTGCAGTCCATTGTAATACATGTTGTGATGGAGTTGTTAATGTGTCTCAGGTAGACCGACTCATTCTGCGTCTGAACGCCTGATCGAGAGATGACCAGACGGGTCGCTCACTTTAGCATCAGCGGCAGTGCTAGCTAGCTCCAAGCTAGCTACTAAGTGCTTTGCGTTGAGGTGATATTTCATCTTGAAGTTCTCGATGGTTCGAACATTCTTTGCTGCAGGAATCTCACAGAGCGGCGCATCAACAGTTACATCCGGGAGTTTATTAATGTAAACGTTCTATTCACTGGACCAAGTAACGTTTTCTCATCCGCTTCATCGTGTTGACGAGGCTGCTGTGGCCGCGCCGCGTAGGTGACGTCAAGAGTCAAGGGGCATCTCAGAGCGCGATTAATCTGCGTTAATTTATATGTTGCGTTATTCTTTCTGTGATTAATTAATCGAAATTAACGCACTTATTTGACAGCCCTAGGAATGACACAAGAAAAGCAAAGATTAAAGGAAGGTCTAGTGTACTTCAGACTGGGCACTGTTGTAGAGGGTACTGTTGGAATATGTGGTGCCGGCGTCATCGCGACGAGCCGTCCTAGATCGTATGTTGTCAATGTCAACACGCATTCTAGGTTTGTTATAGATCAACATCTGGTGGACTGATGTGCTACTTGTCAAGTTAAAACATGTAAAGTTAGCAGTAGTCTTCCAAAACTGCAGTTTTCTTGATGTCCTCGAATTTCTTTTTATATGTGAATTAGTATTTTATAAATATAGTTTTTTTTTTGCACAGCTTGGGTAATTTCCTGTTAATATTATAGGATATTTGTCAGTATGGACTCACTTACAGTTATGTTATTTAAAGCCTGATTGTGTTTTTAACTTGTTTTTGGCTAGCTAGCTGTAGCGTGCAGAACTATGCGTGTGCTGTGGGACCGTCCCAAGCCTGTGCTTGATTCTTTATTCCCTTTAGTACATTAAACACTGAAGTACAGCTGTTGTACAACTTGTACAAATTAAGCTTTGCTCTCTTTTTCAGCATTCAGAGTACAAAAGTAATGACTAGGCAGCAAGCCGCAAGGGATTTCAGTTTTGTATTATGACTTATATCCATTTATAAAACAAAACGCTGCAGCACTAATCATGAAGGATGGGAGTTTGACAGAGGAGTCCAGCCACAGTTGTTTTAGCCTTTTGTAATACAGATGGAAGGCAGATGCATGCTAATGGTCTTGAACATGGATACCACAGATTTCCTTTAGTTTACATGTGTTGTACTGCAACATAAATCCCTACCTATGCAGCTTCTTACGACTTTAAAGCAGGGGAAATGCATTATTTCCTAAGTAAGCTCTGCACTGCCGCTCTCAAGGGAGACAAGTGAAACAGTCTGACTCTGGGAGATTATCACCACCATAAATACAACTAATAAGCTTTCATTGTAACAGCAAACATGTGTCTGTACTGGCCAAAGTAATCTAACAAATATATATGCAGACTAAACTACGGAACCAAGGAAAAGGCTGTCAGAGTTATCAACATGTGGACGGAGTTTGTATAATCCAAAGGTCGGGGGTTTGATCCCCAGGCCCTAAAGTCTCCTGACGAGCGGGTAACACCTTGTATGGTAGCCTCTGCCAACAGTATATGAACGTGTGATGAATGCTTGTGTAATAAAGCGCTTAAGCTGTAGCATTTTACAAATGTTGTTTCATATTTAACTCATACTGTGAGAGTAAATCGTCTGCGATGTGAAGCCAAACATCACGATTTATATGCTCACGTTGTTCAGTCCGATCGTCAAACCACGACATGCGTGCTCACACTGTACGTGAACAGAAATGTTGTGGTTGCTTTGTTTATGTTCATCTGAATACCTTACCACAGAGTCACAAAAAGACTCAAATATGTTCAGGTTATGTACAGATCCTGATGTGAGAGGGTCAATATGTGCCTGTTTATTCACCATCTTGTTCTCCTGGCAACATCCCGACTGCTATCGAACTTACTTGACATCCTTGTCAATCCTTGTAAATCCTGTAGTGTGATCACTGAGATGATCACAGAGTGTCATTCTGGCCAACTTCAAGTAACGTGAGATGTCCTCAGACAAAATAATATCTATCTGGGGCCCAGCCTTTGTGATTCAGTCATTTGAAATGCTGTAAAACCGAGCAACAGTTTTTAATTTACAATGTTTTGCTTCTTTGATTTGTTACAGTCCTACTGTTTTAACAAAGACAACAGACACAAACATGCTCTTTCAGGCTTTGGAAGATATCAAACAGCTCAAAGATGTGCACTAAGTAGATGCTTTCTATTTAACACATCACGTCTCTTAGTGGGATCACTACGGCCTCCCCCGATTTATTAAATATGTTTGGATTATTGATGGTTGTATGAACTCAATCACGCCCTGAGCCACCTCAAGTATCCAAACATTCGGGTTCTTGGATTATTTCCTGATGTCAACTATCAGTGAAATCAGATGTCTAGTGAAGTGTAGTTAAAGTGTTCTGTGTGTTCAGCAGACGTTCATTATTAATCATTGGGAACAATATATAGTGAAGAGAATCCAGAAAGGGTAGCTTTACCAACAAGTCAGAGTTTCAATCAATCAATAGTAAGTGGACCTTTAATTATAAGATTGCATATCTATTTGGGGTTCTCAAAAGTAAACGCGCCGACATTTAATGTTTGATTCTAATGTTGGAACAAACAAATGTTGGGCAGTCCTAACTGTGAACATGGATTGATGGTATGTCTTTGCATGTCTCTTGCATGCGAGCGGCTCGCGGGATCGCAATGTTGTACAGACATTAATGGTGCTTGTGGGAAGAATCATAATCACTTTGGTGATCTCTTGACTTTTCCTTTCGTTCCACCATCAGTCAAAGTTGTTGCGGATTCTGTGAAACCTCTACTTGGACTGGCACACAGTTTTTCCACCCGTTCTTATTCCCAACTCGTCACACAGAAGCTTGGCGAGGACCCCTTGGTGTCACTTCCAACACACTGGGCAGCCCTAAGTGTTAAACTATGGCGCTCCACTATGGTCACAGTAAACACGTGGTTAAAGTTGTGAATTCAAACGAAACACTTGGTACATCCTCAGCTGTACTTTGTGTTTAGTGCTAAATAACAAATGTTAGCATGCTAACATGCTAAAGTAACATGTGCTAGATTTTAGTGCACCACTGTGCCTAAATACAACTTCACACAGATGCTACCGTGGCTGTAGACTCTTAAAATTCCTAAATGTATCCAGGGTGGTTTGCTCCGCAGTGGCAATGCCAAAGAGATAGATGCTTCTCGTTTACTTGAACCGCCCAGATTTATCTTGCAGCTACAGAAATTGCCAGCCTACCAGTTACAAGTATGATTCTCTAACCAAAGTCAGAGCCTGGACAGCATCATCTGCAACTACTAAATCTTCACCTTTGAACACTTGACTGGGACTTGAACCTTAGTGACTGTGATTCTCTGTCTAACAGCTGGACCACCGCTCCTTAGAAGTGACCGTTGATCAGGAAATATGTTGCGTTAACTACCAAGACCTTCCCCGACAACATCTGAAACGTCTATGTAAGATGTTGCTAAGTTGCCAGTAGAGCAAGCTACAAAGCCCATTGTTAGCTCATGACAGTTTGCTGCCATCGGTGAAGAGACGGAGAGAAAAACAGAGGGAGAGTGGACGGGAGATGAGACCCACGTCCTTCCTCATCATCTGAAAACAATAAGACAACAAGAGAGCAGGAATTAAAAGACTAGAGCTGTCTAATCTGGAACAACAGAGGAATGTCAGAGAGATGCCACAGCACCCTTTTATCCCAGATGTGTGCTATTAGGTCCACAGGCCCGATCCCCGCGCCAGACTCTGCTGGATCACATTTCTTCCTCTGCTAATGCCACCGGATATACGATCTGACAATGATAATGATAATCACTTCAAATGACATGGCTTCCATTGTGGAAGAAGTGGATAACACGCACACACACTCACACTCACACACGCACACACACACACACACACACACACACACACACACACAGAGCTTTACGGGGAAATTACTGATAGCTTTCTCATACATTTTCTCAAACATTTTTGTACATTCTCCCACACTAATGTTTGTGTAAGACAAAGAAAATAAGGAACAATACAAAAATAAAAAGGTCACAACAACAACTTGTTTTGGAAGGAGAGAGCTGCCAAGTTTAGTTTTGAAGATTTGAAATAACTGGATGAAGTCCATCATTAATTTAATACAGATCTCCCAACACAATAGTTAAACTGCTGATGAGGGCCAATGTGCAAGGGACTAAATATTCTGTGTTTTTGTTCTATTCAATACAATTTTAACCAGTATTGACAGCATTTTCATAACACAGAGCTTTCAAAGTTATTTTAAGGCTCCATTAGACGCTCACAAACACAGAACACAAGATGAGCATTACGCCCTGCACTCCTCTGAGGCTGGATATCCTTGGATGGAAGCAGTGTAAAAGCATAACCTTCTGATGAAGCTGAGGTGGCGTGATGTTTTTAGATGTTATCTTGCAGCGGAGCAGCCGACATAAAGAAAAACAAGCCCTTTTTTAGCCACGCGGAGCCGAGCGAGGTGGACATACAGTCTGTTATCGTTTTCATCTTCATACTTCATTCCCTTCTGTTTCCATCTGGAACTTTTTTTTTCCGGGGCTCAGGGCAGGAAGCCTCAGTGAGGGTCTGTAAATGCGTCTGTGAGGATGTTTGCACAGGATTAAACTCTGAGATGCCACTCCAACAACGTAATTAGGAAGAAATATCAATAAGTTTCCTGGTTTGACTTTACAGGAATGGGAAAACAGTGTGATTGGTGTCCTCTAGCTCAGTTCTTGTTAGAAATGCTGCTTTTCAAAATTATCATCACTTTTTCCATAATATTCTGACTTCTTTCATAAATCACCCCATGTGGGATTTATTCAGTTTTTCATTTTGAATAAAACAGATAAACAGTTTGAAAGTGGTTTCCTCCCAACAACCTTTCACTTGTTCCAACGCATGCCGTCATCAGAAACTTTGGTTTGTACCATGTTTGTGTCATATTTCATTTGCCATAAACAAAAGCTCCCAAACTGTGTTGTAATGATTCAAACACAAAATCGCAACAAAAACAAGTTAACTCTACATTTCCTGCAACATTCCCTGCCAGCAGCAGCACATATAGGATCATAGAGTCTGTTAACAGCACTACGACAAGATCCAAAGGATGCATCGAGACTGTCCACCCAAGAAAAACGACAATCGATCACTTCAGGAAACTATGCCGGCTGTTCTCGTACGCTGTTTGTACTTATACCTACGGAAAGTAATGCACTGTAATTCGTATATAATCCACAAAATCTATTTGTATAAACTACTTACTCTAGAATTAGGACAGGTGACGTAGTAAAAAGAGCAACAAAGTCAACCTGAAGTTGATTATTTGTTACATAAGTTTCGTTTATAAGTTCTGTATGTAAATTACGACATTTCGGTAGCCTATGTATTCAAACCCAAAACACAATCGCAAGGTTCTGCAATGCAGGGGCTTGCGCAGGCGCACTGATAGATCGTGTTGCTGGACATGACAAATGACCAAATAGCGTTTTGAAGGATATCAGAACCGATGTATGAGGATACGTTTAACTATGACAGGAGTGAAGACGTCAGGGGAGGTGTTCTAGAACGACAGTCAGGAGGAGTTTGTGACGGATGAGTCAACAAAAAGGCAACAGACTGTCGGCCAGAGCTTGCTTTATAAAAGTGAACTTCTTGATACCATGACTGTAAAGAAGCTTGATGTATTGAAGTCAGGCTGAACTGGCAGTAGTTTATGAAACAACCCTTGAAAGAACAATGTGTTGTTGTTTGCTCAAGTTTGATTTGGACATGTCCATGATGTTATCCATACAGAGTGCATTCTGACTCAGTTGACTCATTCAGGTACATTAGACCTCCGTCATCGATCAGGAACCCTGAAACTTTGACACTGTCTTCATCAAAACAACAGAAAAGATTAAAAGTAAGTAAGCCACCACTGCTACCAAAAGGAAAACTGTTTACATCAGCCTTCAAGTGTTAACTAGAAGTAGCACATGAAGGTCTAATCTCTCCCACAAGGCGTTATAAATCGTGTGTCAACACGTCACATAACGCCAAACAACGAAGAGAATTAACAGATGTTCTCAGTCCAGCGTAATAAAGAAGAAGCAGCCAGATTCTGCTGCACTTTGTTTGTGGTTGATTTAGAACGTATATATAAATGACAATTAAATCTTCCAGGCGCTTGTTGCAGCGACTGTTTGCACCTGTAATCTACCTCCTTTCTTCCCTTCTCACCTGTAGAACACTTTTTCTTCATCCTGCACCTCTGCGTCTCGCTGTGGGACGGACAAAGTGATGCTGCTTTCTCTTCAGGCGTTCTGCCGGACTGCTCGGCACCCCGCGTCCTGGTCTGCTTGCCCCATCTGAAGCCGCATGTGACGCCGTCACGGAGACAGACGCTCCAGTCGCTCCAGTTTCCCAATGGAGCCAGCAGACAGTCCTCTAAGAGAGAAGAGGATTAGGAGTTTTCAAGGTCAGATAAAAGCATTTTTATTTATTCATTTGAGTTTACTTTCCAAAGCCGCATATCTGAAAAGAAGACAAAAAGAGGATTGCAGAAGCCAAGTAGTCAACCAGTTTCACATGTGATGAATCCAGGGAACCTGAAGGTGCTCTCAAAGATGAAGATAAGTTCTTCAGACACTTTGACGATCTAGTGAGGAGGAAAGTTCTGAGTGTTCTTAACTATTATATGTCTGACTAAATAAATACTTAACTTGCACTTTTCTTCTCTCAGCCTAATGATACATGTCCACAGGATCCGTCGTTTTGACGCTTCACATTCATGATCTATGTAAGAAGCCCAGCAGTGCATTCTTGTAGCGCCGCTTTGAAAGACTTCACTTACTTCATGCAAATCCTGAAAAACCTTGAAATTGACCGTAGTCGATCTAAAATGATGATTCGGCAACTGCATGGATTATTTCTCGCCTCAAATGATTTCAGAAACACATTTCATTGAACTAGTTTCGTAATGAGGGATAACAGTGGACAGTGGATAACACAAGTGGAAGCATTCGGGGTCCAGTGCCTGATGCCTAGTGGCACGCCCATCAAGCGTCCAGTGCTGGGAAGCTGCGTGGCCACTTACGTCCAAACACGTACCATAAGAGTGCCGAAAGAACTTCCCTTCTAACTGTAATGTCTTGGCTGGATGTGCTCTTCTATTAGAGAAATGCAAGCACTCTGATAATTAAAATAAATCAATACTTTACAACAATAACCTTTGGAGTACTAACAATATATTAAGACTATGTTGTCTTCAGACCCCTGGCAACCACATTGCTATCATTTAAGATAGATGAATGCCAGATGAAGCGTTAATACTTGTAGTGACTGGTTGCTGATGAGTGATGTCACCCACAAAATCAATCGCCGCAAGTTTTTCCACGCGGCCCACAATGGAAAAAGCAGCAGCGTCGGCCAAGTTGGGACAACATGTCCTGGTAATCATCATTATCATTATCAGAGTTTGGGTATAAAATGAATAGATTTCCAATGAGTCTTTTCTGGAGTTGCTTGAGGTGTGTACCAACAGTCGGACATGAAACGTCGACATAAAAAGCAGATGTGGTCACGATGCAAAGGAATAACAGTAGCTGCAGGTGGTGCAGGTGGTGCAGGTGGTGCAGGTGGAGAGCAGAGGGGGAATCCCAACAATATATCTTACTTACGAAGATATGAAGATAAATTCTGAAACTTCACTGAAGACTTTTAATGTGAATCATGTGTTGCATTGAAAGTTTGGCTCCATATTAGAAAAGAACAAATCTGAGAGATAAAGAGAAATAAATGGAGCACATGCAAGTCCACAGAAACAGACGAAGATCGGAATCAGTTCTCAGAAGAAGCTTTTAAATATTTCAAGACAAAATGACCCAAAGACAGAACTTGTAGCTTGGTGTCATTACGCTGCTTGCTCGTATTTAATGTGATAATATTCCTTAAATTGAATAATGTCGCTTCTTTGAGAACAATGATTTGATCCATGTGAAAGTTTTTGAAAATGATTTGTTTTCTTGTTCAGCGACTAAAATCATCTTGATGCAAGATTAAGAAAACACAACCAACAAATACTCAAAGCTTCACACGTGAAACCCTGCAGAGAAGTGAGCACAGAGCCAGAGACGCATGTCTGCTGTTCATTAAGCCTCTTAGATTACCTTCATCCATGCGTCCATTGTGGAGCGGATCTGAATGCAATAGCTCGCTGAGGTTCAATGCACTTTTACTTCACCCGCTTTATAACAGACAGTAACTTGAAACAGCAATTAAAATAGGAAACAAGTCACTAAAGGTTGTAAACTGTGTGATGTAAGGAGGTTATTTGGGTGACAGCGTTCTAAAGAATACGTATATTTACATATGCACTGGTATAATAGACTTATACTTTTATTCAACATTCAACCATAAGGGCTGGAAATGACTGTTTTGTAGGAGGAAACAGTGCCTTTGTTAGGGACTATTTTTAGCGGCGGATTAATCTACATTTGGTGCTCCAGTGCAGCCCGTCGGTGTAAATGGGATTAGGTGAATATAAATGCTTTTAATAGATTTCTCACACACACACACACACACACACACACACACACCGGATTCATCAGATGTTGCTGTCGGATTACTTGTATTTGTTTAAAGTAAGTTCTTCAAATATTGAAATTGTAATTGTAGAACTACTTTACTTACCAAGACAGTCTGTCTGGTGGGAGAAGGTTCCTGCTGGGCAGCGGGACAGACACTTGCCTTTGTACAGGTGGAAGCCGGACTTACATTTGGTACAGAAGTCCCGGCTGAAACAGTGCTCACAGTCCAAAGAGCGGCACTCTGAGAGGAGGGAGACATTCACACATCCCGTGAAGAATTCAGCTGAATTCAGAAAATAAACTACAGTTTGTTTTAGTCAGCCTGATCTCCACTTAAAGCTGGTGGGTAATGTAGCAATCAATAAATCAAATATCCCTGAGAGGCTGCGGTCAGCAGAAGCTAAACTATTCGCAATAATTTCTCTCCATCTCTGAAACGCGATCAAAAAAACAACAAGAAAGTAAAGTGGTGAGTACACAATAATTAAATAGAATAAAATAGAGTGAAAGAAGTATCAGTACAGAGTCGTACGTGAATTTTGCACCTGACTTGTAGGGTAGTGTAGTCATGAGTAATTAGTCTGCACTTTCTGTCTGCGATAAAGAAACTCTTTGTGACGACGCTTTGAGTCAAATACATTTGTTAGTGGATGGGACTCGATGAACTCTGCACTAGTGCGTTTGTTTTCCATTTTATAGGCACAATGTTGTCTGTTGTTGGGAATTCTTTCCTCACTATTACCGGCCTCTAGACGGATGAGTCATGTGAGTGAGACTTAATATCAGAGACACGTCTGCAGGTCACAAACCCTTAAAAACATACTCATGCAGCGGTTGATGTCCTTCCCTCTCTGTCCATAGTGTCCAGCGGGGCAGGCGTGGAGACAAGTTCCATGGTGGGACATCCCATCCCTCTGCAGGAACAGGAAGAGTCGCTCGGGGCAACGCACGCAGCCGTTATCACGGGAACACTCCAGGCAGCTCCGACAGTCCTCTGATGTCTCTCTGTGAGCTGTGAGACAACGGAGAGGATCAGGAAAGGAGAGCAAGAAGGAAGGAAAGGAGACAAATCCACAAGATACAGAGAGAATACATTCCTATCTATACCTCTGTTACCTGTTGACTCTGGATACTGTGCAGCTAGTCAAACCAAACCAAATGCAAATCCTAAGTCTGTACTTCTTGTATATAGAAACCACTAACTAAGTGTTTTAATCGATACAGCTATTTATGATTATTTAAAGAATGATTTTCTTGGTGTGTAAGAGCAGGTGTCTTTATATACAACGTTTTAAAAGGGGATTAGAAGGTGGAGTAATCTTCATTCGAGACATTAAATCATGAATCTACATCAAACAGAAGTATTTGTTTATCATTATATGTTACGAAGGTTTGTTTTCTATTCTACCAAAATAAAAGCCATGCATATACAGTATATCTCAAAAGTGAGTACACCCTTTAGATTTTTGCAAATATTCTGTTATATCCTTTCAGGGGATAACATTATCCTACTGAAACTTTGATATAACTTAAAGTAGTCAGTGTGCTGCTTGAATAACAGTATAGATTTATTGTCCTTTGAAAATTACTCAGTACACAGCTGTTAATGTCTAAACAGCTGGCAACAAAAGTGAGTACACCCCATAGTGAACATGTCTAAATTGTGCCCAAAGTGTCAATATTTTGTGTGACCACCATTGTTATCTAGCACTGCTTTAACCCTCCTGGGCATGGAATTCACCAGAGCTGCACAGGTTGCTTCTGGAATCTTCTTCCACTCCTCCACGACGACATCACGGAGCGCACGGATGTTGGACACCTTGCACTCCTCCACCTTCCTCTTGAGGATGCCCCACATGTGCTCAATTGGGTTTAGGTCTGGAGACATACTTGGCCAGTCCATCACCTTAACCTTCAGCTTCTTCAGCAAGGCCGTTGTCATCTTGGAGGTGTGTTTAGGGTCATTATCATGTTGGAAAACTGCCCTACGGCCCAGTTTCCGAAGAGAGGGGATCATGCTCTGCTGCAGGATGTCACAGTATATATTGGAATTCATGTGTCCCTCAATGAAATGCAGCTCCCCAGTGCCGGCAGCACTCATGCAGCCCCAGACCATGATGCTGCCACCACCATGCTTGACTGTAGGCAAAACACATTTGTCTTGGTACTCCTCACCAGGGTGCCGCCACACACGCCGGACACCATCTGACCCAAACAGGTTTATTTTGGTCTCATCAGACCACAGGACATGGTTCCAGTAACTCATGTTCTTGGATTCATTGTCTTCAGCAAACTGTTTGCGGGCTTTCTTATGCATCGGTTTCAGAAGGGGCTTCTGTCTGGGGCGACCGCCATACAAACCAATTTGATGCAGTGTGCGGCGTATGGTCTGGGCACTGACAGGCTGACATCCCACTTCTGCAACCTCTGCAGCAATGCTGGAAGCACTCGCACGTCTATTTTTGGAAACCAACCTCTGGATATGACGCTGAGCACGTGGACTCAACTTCTTTGGTCGACCCTGGCGAGGCCTGTTCCGAGTGGAACCTGTCCTGGAAAACCGCTGTATGATCTTAGCCACTGTGCTGCAACTCATTTTCATGGTGTTGGCAATCTTCTTATAGCCAAGGCCATCTTTGTGAAGCGCAATAATCCTTTTTTTCAGCCGCTCAGAGAGTTCCTTGCCATGAGGTGCCATGTTGTCCAGCATTCAGAGAGAATTGTGCCCAAAACACCAAATTTAACAGCCCTGCTTATCATTTACACCTGAATCCTTGTAACACTAACGAGTCACATGACACCAGGGCGGGAAAACAACATCATTGGGCACAATTAGGACATGTTCACTATGGGGTGTACTCACTTTTGTTGCCAGCTGTTTAGACATTAACAGCTGTGTACTGAGTAATTTTCAAAGGACAATAAATCTATACTGTTATTCAAGCAGCACACTGACTACTTTAAGTTATATCAAAGTTTCAGTAGGATAATGTTATCCCCTGAAAGGATATAACAGAATATTTGCAAAAATCTAAAGGGTGTACTCACTTTTGAGATATACTGTACATTTCTAATTTCTTCTTTCATTGTCAAATAAGTTGCCCTTTTTAAATTCCATTTCCTGTTGTTGAATCCGCCATTTTCTGTTCTGTGCAAACATCTATGTTGGCCAAAACTATCCAGTACTATGTCCCCTGATGTAAAAGAACAACCAGGTCACTGAAATTATAATAAATTAAATTATAGGAAACTCATTAATTTTGCTCAAATAATGAGGTTTCCAGTATATATCTTGTAGGTCTATTGGTCCTGTATCTCAGCATGTATTCATGTTTCTTTACAAACTTGTGATATAAAACCCATGGAACACACTGAGGATACGACCTGAGATCTTCTGGCACCTGAAGTGAGTTCAGTCCTGATTCTCTGGCGATATATTTCACACGTCTTGGTAGCATTACAGTTAGGTTTACTAAGCCAGAGTAAGTCTTATTACATTATAACAGCAAGCGCCGGAGTCTGCTCCCAAGACTCAACAGACAAAGTAGGAATGCTTCCAATGAGATGCGGATAAGGGGGCTGAACTGAGGCTGAACATGATTTGAAAGAAGGAAAACTATTCGGTTCAATAAGTGGACAAGAAGTGACTGCTATGTATTGTGTCTCTTAAGGATGTGCAAAAAGAAAGAAAAATAAGGATTAGAAAATGGAATATAAAGGATGAATGTTCAAGATTGTTAATAATGTGAATATATTCAAATGTGCATATGATAAGACTTTCCTTTTTGATGAAGCTTATAGTTAGGGCTGGCTCAGGTTTGCCCTGGATCAGCCCCTAGTTATGCTGCTATAGGCTTAGACTGCCGGGGGACACCTCCCTGCTCTCTTCCTTCTCTTCCTCTCTCCTCCCCTCCCTCTCTTCTTCTCCCTCTCTATCTGTATACATTTAGGTAAATGTATGTTACTAACTCATCATCCGGGGTATCATCCCCGGAGTTTCTGTGTCTCATGTGGCAGGTTGCCACTGATAAAGTTTACAGTCAGGATCATGAATCGTGGCTGCGCCTGCTGCCCTGGTACCTGCTGGACACCAGGGAAGCCTTTTTGACATTTTCCTGGATTCATCCAAACTTTCTCTTTTCCAACACAACATCATTTCTGTCAAATGTTGTATTTGTACTATGTTGTTTATCCTGTACACACGACATCTATTGCACGTCTGTGCGTCCTGGGAGAGGGATCCCTCCTCAGTCTCTCCCTGAGGTTTCTAACATTTTCCCCTTTAATTATGGGGTTTCTTTTAGGAAGTTTTTTCCTTGTGCGATGCGAGGGTCTAAGGACAGAGGGTCTGAGGACAGAGGGTCTAAGGACAGAGGGTCTAAGGACAGAGGGTCTGAGGACAGAGGGTCTAAGGACAGAGGGTCTAAGGACAGAGGGTCTGAGGACAGAGGGTCTGAGGACAGAGGGTCTAATGACAGAGGGTCTAAGGACAGAGGGTCTGAGGACAGAGGGTCTAAGGACAGAGGGTCTAAAGACAGAGGGTCTAAGGACAGAGGGTCTAAGGACAGAGGGTCTGAGGACAGAGGGTCTAAGGACAGAGGGTCTAAAGACAGAGGGTCTAAAGACAGAGGGTCTAAGGACAGAGGGTCTAAAGACAGAGGGTCTAAGGACAGAGGGTCTAAGGACAGAGGGTCTGAGGACAGAGGGTCTAAGGACAGAGGGTCTAATGACAGAGGGTCTGAGGACAGAGGGTCTAAGGACAGAGGGTCTGAGGACAGGGTCTAAGGACAGAGGGTCTAAGGACAGAGGGTCTGAGGAACAGAGGGTCTAGGACAGAGGGTCTAATGACAGAGGGTCTGAGGACAGAGGGTCTAAGGACAGAGGGTCTGAGGACAGGGTCTAAGGACAGAGGGTCTAAGGACAGAGGGTCTAGGACAGAGGGTCTGAGGACAGAGGGTCTGAGGACAGAGGGTCTAAGGACAGAGGGTCTGAGGACAGAGGGTCTAAGGACAGAGGGTGTCGTATCCTGTACAGTCTGTAAAGCACACTGAGACGAATGTATAATTTGTGATATTGGGCTATATAAATACATTTGATTTGATGTCTCAAATGCAAATATGAAGAGGATAAAGAAATATAAAGGGATTGTTTGATTTTGTGTTAAACCACTGATGTATAAGGGGATACAGTAATCCTACAGGAGAGTACTGACATTTACATTTACAAGTGAAGCTTATCTCTTTGAAAATGTAAAGTTTTTTCAATAAACTTGTCAGGACAAATCATATTTTTTTTGCTACTCACAGATTCGTAAATTCTAAGAAAATGTAACACATACATTATTTAGAAGACATGGCAGCGCTAACCTGTGCCATCTGTGTGTAAATGAAATAGGTACAGACTGTTCCTTTATCTGTGTGTTAGTGCTGCAGGCAGTCCTGCTGGTGCACATTGGGAGGATCTCATGCATCATGTCTGATTGTAGAAATTGACATCAGATGTTTTTTAGGGATTAGAAGTATTTTAAAGGAATTTATCAAGAGGAATCCTGATGAAACTGCACTTTAAAAAACAACAGCTGCTGAAAAGCCTTTTAACCGAGCACTTAACCCCGGTTACTTCAGTTTAGCAGCTCATTCTCCCAGCACGTTTCCCCCAGAAGCTCCCGGGTGGACATGTAGTCCTAATTCATCAGATGAATAAATGTGTGTCTGAGTTGTGTAGCACTGACATGAGCTTTCAAAGAGCAACGGATTCTTTTAAGAGTTGCCATTTTGCAGTCCATCAATCACACAGGGAGCGCATCTTCTCCACCAACAGAAGCCCCGACGGACCAGAATGCAACGCAGCCACAAGAACATCACATCACATCCATGATGTAATGATGTTTTTTTCAGCAGATTCCCTTCAGCACATTATGTAACTTTAGAATACCTCTTTTGAACACTAACATGTACCTCCTGCATTATCTTAACACACTAATGTAACAATGAATGTGACGCTTGGTGGACAAATGGTTGATGGCGATTAATAACTTCCATTTATCTTTAATGTCCCGTTACTAACAATGAGTCCAAGCTTTTTTCTTGGGGTCGGGTCACGGGGGCAGCAGCTCCAGTAAGGAACCCCAATCTTCCCTTCTCCGGGCCACATCCTCCAGCTCCGACTGGGGGGCCGAGGCGTTCCCAGTGAGGGATATAATCTCTCCACCGAGTCCTGGGTCTTCCCCGGGGTCTCCTCCCAGCTGGACGTGCCTGGAACACCTCCCTAGGGAGGCGTCCAGGTGGCTCCTTACTAGATGAACCACCTCAACTGGCTCCTTTCAACGTAAATACACACTATAATCAAACTTGAGTAATTGCAATTAAAGGTGTCACTGCTTTGGGCTGATCTGATCTGATGATCTGACAAACATAACAAACAGTCAGTGCAACAACTCCAGTTTGCAAGTCATGTGTACGTCGCAGCTGCAGTGGATTATGGGAAAGTGATGGCAACAAAAACATTTCCATATTCTGGCAAAAACAAGCTGCACCCCTCGCTACACTTAGACGAGCCTTTGAACTCGGACAGGCGCTTTCGGCCAGTTCTGACGTAATCGGTCTAGAAATGTAAACTGTGAAGAAGCTGGTCCGTGTTTTCGGACACGCCTTCAGAAACTCTTCAGACGTGTAATCGACAGCAAAAACAAGAACTAAGATCATCACGTAATTACAGAAACACCAACGCACCAGAGACGGAGACAAACAATAAGTGAAGAAGTCGAGAACACGTCAGGACTCTCGCTGAGCCTCCAAACTCACATTTGAAGTGATTCTCTTGTCAAACATGTTGTGCTGCACTTAACATTGACCTTTGACCTCGCACATGTTAAAGATACGTTTTCTAGAAAGTTTGAGAAGAGTTGAGCAGAGCTATTAATAGTTCAAGAATAGAGATGAGAAGAACAGAAGATTTACTCGTCAC
Organism: Cottoperca gobio; assembly: GCF_900634415.1. Classification (NCBI taxonomy): domain Eukaryota; kingdom Metazoa; phylum Chordata; class Actinopteri; order Perciformes; family Bovichtidae; genus Cottoperca; species Cottoperca gobio. The sequence goes on from NC_041359.1 coordinate 26,308,844, forward strand.
TTTGAGGTCTCGACTTATCGTCTGAGAAACATTTCTCTACACACATGTTATCGATCTGCAGGCTTAACGGACTTTTAGAGGCGCGGCAGGTTTAGGTAGCGTAAAACGTTGACCTTTGACCTTGCATGGGATTGCACTGGGGTTTTAACAAGCACCAGGTGTAACAAGGTCCGCTGGGGTTTCAGGGAAACATGCTAGTGTTTTAAAAGGGGCATTCCACCCCGAAACTGACTTCACATAATGTGCTGAAGGTATAAAGAAAGATGGTTTTGAATAAAGGCTGATGAAACGTATTTTTTCACTGGTTTTGGTGGAGAAATGCAGAATTTAAGATCCAAGACAAAGTATTGTAAATGGTCAAATCTTATTACAGCTTCTTCTAGTTTTACTGTCCTGATATTTACTCTTAATATCTTGAGTTTTAGTGACACAGCATGCGGATGTCCTGTGCATTGATGGACCTGGCAGGGCTCACTTCACACATATGATCATATGATTTTAAAGACGTTTATTCAAATATAAATGTTACGGTTTGAATGTTGCTTGTTTCTGAATTAATGTCGTTGACCAAAAGTCCATTTATATCACGCTATTAAGCATTAAGCCTCACTAGTAGAAATAGCAAGAATTCGGTTTTAGGGTGTGATTTCACGGCAACATACAGCAGCCGCCGCTTCTGGAGATGGTGCCAAAACACCCACAATGCACCACAATGTGTACATTAACAAGAAAAACGTGCCAGTTGGGGTGACGTGTTAAAATAACACAAGATGTGCAGTCCCTAATGACCCACGTGTGGATACCCAGACAATTGAAAGCAGTTGGGCTTGAAGATGTTGCTTCACACATTTCTCAGCACGTGACGGAGGGAAGTCACAGACGCTGGAGTTACAGCTTCATTCTCACACCGCAGACTTTGAATGATGGTTTTCTCCAACGAGTGCATTAAGCTGCTTTCAGTCTTCGGCTTCTGCAGAGATGCAGCTCGGTGTGTTTGCAGACAGAGCAGCAAACAGGAGAGGGTCTGGTGGAAAACCAAAGGAAACTTTGCTCCTGGTGTTTGGACAGCAATCCCTCTGAGCTGCTGAACAAACACACACTTCACACTTCACACACACACTTCACACACACTGCCAAAGGCTGCAAAACAAATGATCATTTTCAATCAATTTCAAAATGAGATTTGAGTAATGTATTAACACACTACGTGCATTTACTCAAAGGCTGTACTTAAGTAAACGTTTTACATACTTGTACTTCGGTTGAGTGTTTACAGTTTCTGCTACTTTATACTTCAGATATTCTACTTTTACTGCATCCTTCCATAATAACAATATATGTTAAGATGCAGTAATACTCTCATTATCGTATACAAAGTACCTGAAACTGGCTCCACATTGATGAATTACAACATTACAATCCTGTTACGTGTACGTGTTAGTAATAAACTAATTAAATAAATGTAAAGGAGCCTTTCTGCATAAAGATTACTTTTACTTTAAGTACATTTAGCTGATGATAATACTTCTTCTTAATGCATACAAGACTTTTTAAGATGTTTTTTCTACCTTTAAAGGTAAATATCTGAATACTTCTCCCACTACTGTGCGTTATAATTGTTGGTACAGAGTCACGTTTACGTTTTGATTCATCGAGTTGTGTAATAAGAGTCGTGCGGATCAGACTGCCAGCGTTTGGAACTGGACACGCAGCCGGGGAAACATTTTATCTGAACAGTTGATCAGTCTCACTCCCTCTGAAAAACAGTCACAGGTGCTCACAATTACAGCAACCTTACAGGAACACTAATGGACAAAATAATGGCTTCAACCTCCCGACTTTTACAGTTCAATTCTCCACCTCTGCAACACCGCAATGCTTTTCAGTTCTCAGAACAGTGTGTGTGTGTGTGTGTGTGTGTGTGTGTGTGTGTGTGTGTGTGTGTGTGTGTGTGTGTGTGTGTGTGTGTGTGTGTGTGTGTGTGTGTGTGTGTGTGTGTGTGAGTGTGTGAGAGTTTTAACAGCTAAAAGAACCAAATCCAGATGTGACAGCGGGAGAAAAGGTGGGAGAGGGGGTGTGAGGAGGGTACGAGGGGGAAGTGAAGGAGAGGAAAAAGGGGTATGAGGGGGAGGGAAGAATAAAATGTCAACGTCAATCCCTCTGGTGTGAAGAGATGAATTGTGACAGCAGGTCAACCTGTCGCGCCCACAGCCAGCATTTGACCCGTCAGACCTAAAATAAGGTTTAAATTCAAAGTGTTCTAAACTATTAGCATCAAACCAAGACTCAAGTCTTTCTGTAGCATTTTAAGTAATATTGTGTTTTCATATGACTTTACAGAGTCGTGCTCAAAATGTTTCTATCTTATATCTATAAATATAATTGTTTACATGCATTGCCTGAAGACGATGCATGAAAGATATTTAAATCAGCAGTTTTTTACACGATGATATCGATGATATATATTGCACATTGAATTCTAGGATATCCATAAAGTTATTTACTTTTGAACCAGCTAATTATTTTGATTTTTGTCAATTATTAAATATTTTTTCAAGCAGATATTAGACTTTTACAACAGGTTATAAAAGTTTTATTATTATTATTATTATTAGAAAGGAGGCTGCCAGTTTCTGCTAAACTCTTGCATCGAGTTGAAGTTGTGCTTTATGTTTTCTTTTCTGGTAATTGACCTGCAATATTTGAAAGTGTGTAATCTTGCTGTCACAAACTGTTACCTTGAAGGAGTCAGTGGTACCTGAAGGCACCACTCAGCCCCCCTCATCATTATCTAACGCCTCCTCTGTGCTTGGCTTACGGGGGCAGTGTGGAAGCCAGAAAATGATGGTGTAACTGAGACCGGATCCCCCTCTATTAGTCCCAAATTCCTGAGGAAATGCCAGACAGCAGTGAGCACGAGGGTCCCCACATACCTGTGAGGCTGTGGTCAGGACTGTTTTCAATCGGGGGGGATTTTCAAAAGCCACAAATTTGGTTTTGGGGAGAGTTTCCAACCGCTGTGGAATCTCTGCTAGCGCAGAGCTTTACAAGCAGTGACAACACACACCCTGATAACTGTGAGACACACACTGTACATAAACACATAAATACATCTAGATTATAGAGATGATCTATTCAACTTGTCCTGGAGAGGCTTTGAATTCTGGATGTGTAGCAATGGATGGAAAAGCTGCTTTTAATGGCAGAATATTATTTTCATGTCAAATGTCTTGTTGAACAGCTACTGAGCGAGGCACCAGAACTTTACATTTTACATCAGATAAATGATCCATATTTTAGTTTCTTTTGTCATTTTTAAGTTGTAACATTAGTGAAGAGACATCCTGCACTGAGACTTCATGTAATGTGTTATTTTTTAAATATTTCATCAACTTCAGCGCTTTTTACAAACACCTGCTGTATTAATATATATATATATATACATTATATATATATATATATATATAATGTATATATATATATATATATATATATATATATATATATATATATATATATATATATATATATATATATATACATTATATATATAATGTAACCATGTGGTAAATTATAAAAATACATTTTGTAATTCTAATTTAAAATGTATTACATATAAAAAACCCTCTAAAATGTTATACTCAATATTAAAGTTATACTTATTTATTTGTGTATATATATATAACTGTTAAATAACTATATTTTATAATGACCATTTCTGCGTGTTTTTGTATTTAGCATAATGTAAAGAATCAGTTCCCACGAAGACACTGAAGACAGTGTTCAACAAGTGACTGCAGGAAGACTTCAACCCCAAAGTGGTCTTTAAAGGTTGCTTCCTTGTGTACTCACCACTTTGCTTCTGCACGGCGCCGGACCCCATCTTGATCACCTCACATAGCAACGATATCACAATGGCAAAGAGTTGCAAATGCATCTGGCTGCTGGCAAGCGCCCGCTTCAGCGCCAGGCTGCGGACATCTGCAAGGACTCCAGCGGTGGCAGGTTGGAGATTTATTTCCACGGCGAAGGACAGAAAAAGACAAAAGGGGGAAAAGACAGGGGGTTTAAAAGAGGATGGGATGAATGGAGATGAAGCGGAGAATATAAGCAGACCCAGAGCAGCGATGAAAAAAGATTAGTATAAAGGTGAGACAAGACATAAAAATCCCCTTTTCTCTTTCACGGGGCTAAGATGAGGAGACAGCCGACCGTAAACAACAAAGCACGTTGGAAAGACTGGAGGTGAGGAGAGCAGAGAGCCTCGTCTGCTTCCCCAGACTGGCAGCTTGGAGGGAAAACTCACCATTTAACTACCACTGTCAAATTTGCGATAAACGAGCTGCACTTATCCCGCAGCCATCTTTAACCCTTTATGGGGTGCGCTCTCTGGGCCTAAGTGCTTCCATATTGTCAGCTTGATCTTTAGCCCCCTCCTCCTGACTCCATCTATTGTTGTTCAGTCTCCTCCTTTTATTATCCTTGTTTGTTTTCTTTGCCTGTACTGGGCAATTTTTTTTTGTGATAATCCTATTAAATTGGGTAGACGATGAAACTTAATTTGAATACCCTGAGAGGAGGATACACAGCTGGAGAGCAGCGTAACAGAGTTTAGAGTTTGATTATAGCTTACTGTGCGTGTGCAATTGATGTGTTGTGCCTGTTTGGGTGAGGAGACGGATAGACAGTCTGGGATCTACACGTGGAAGATGAAGAGGTCGTGTAGTTATAGATAGATGTTCATGTATCAAGCAACTAAACCTCTTTGGTTGATCGTAATCCTTCCTGTTGGGCCAGATTAACAAAACATGTTGGATGAATCATCCCGAACTTCTTTCAAATGTACACACATCTTTATCCAAGCTCTCACGCGTGTGTGTGTGTGTGTGTGTGTGTGTGTGTGTGTGTGTGTGTGCGTGTGCGTGCGCGCGCGTGTGTGTGTGTCACCTCTTTCTTACCATCTGAGCACGAGAGATGCTCATCGTCTTCCTTCCTCCAACATATTTTATTCTAGGACTTTCAGCTTTTTTACTGCTTTCTTTTTCAGGTTGCATGTTTCATTCATAATTATTATAAATTATGTTATTTAACATTTGGTTTGTATAATGTTTTGTAAAAACAGTTTTCAGAATTGGGATTTTATTTGTTCAATTTGCTGATTTTAGTTTCAACACACATGAATATAAGTGGAATTATAACCTGAGTTTAACTCGACTGTTGTTGTGTCCCGAGGACTCGATGCACTGTAAATTTATCAAGCATTGCACCACTAACACATTACACTACACGTTACACTACACGTTACATTACACTACACGTTACACTACACATTACACATTACACTACACGTTACACTACACGTTACATTACACTACACGTTACACTACACATTACACATTACACTACACGTTACACTACACGTTACATTACACTACACGTTACACTACACGTTACATTACACTACACGTTACACTACACATTACACATTACACTACACGTTACATTACACTACACGTTACACTACACATTACACATTACACTACACGTTACATTACACTACACGTTACATTACACTACACATTACACTACACGTTACACTACACATTACACATTACACTACACGTTACATTACACTACACGTTACACTACACGTTACATTACACTACACGTTACACTACACATTACACATTACACTACACGTTACACTACACGTTACATTACACTACACGTTACACTACACATTACACATTACACTACACGTTACATTACACTACACATTACACTACACGTTACATTACACTACACATTACACATTACACTACACGTTACATTACACTACACATTACACATTACACTACACGTTACATTACACTACACATTACACTACACATTACACATTACACTACACGTTACATTACACTACACATTACACTACACATTACACTACACATTACACATTACACTACACGTTACATTACACTACACATTACACATTACACTACACGTTACATTACACTACACATTACACTACACATTACACATTACACTACACGTTACATTACACTACACATTACACTACACATTACACATTACACTACACGTTACATTACACTACACATTACACTACACATTACACTACACATTACACGTTACACTACACGTTACATTACACTACACGTTACACTACACATTACACATTACACTACACGTTACACTACACATTACACATTACACTACACGTTACATTACACTACACATTACACTACACATTACACATTACACTAACACATCCGACACGAGGCGTCCATGTTGTTCACGCAAAGGTATGTCCATCTGAACGTCGCTGACCAGGCAACGCTTCTTCAATCTTTTATTGTCCATTGTTTGGAGATTACATCGAATTAAGAAAATGATTTATTTACACATATACATTTAAATATTGCATCTAAAACATCAAGAGCAATTGTATGATTTTCTTTAAACAAAAAATACAATATAAATGTAAAACACTCGTTCTATTCAATAAATATACATACATATATATATATATATATATATATATATATATATATATGTATGTATGTATATATTGCAGTGTATTAGCTCCATAGGTCAACAGTGCACACTGCAGTGTGGCTTTGACTTTGAGTTAAGTGTTCAATGTCATGTCTCCATTTAGCTTCTAAAGTCAAACTGATTTACTGACTCACATCCACAGATCAAAGATGCACTTTTATGTACGAGGGACATTTTGAGTTTTTTGCACAAAGTAAAACATCTTTGAGGAACCTTCTTGGTAACAGCAGCAGAAGAACCCTTTTACATATCTCTCGCAAATCTCTGCCAGATGTCTGCGAAAGCTTTTAATATTTTCCCAGGAAATCATTTAAAGGTGTTTGTAGATGCCCTGTTGAACTGAGAGTATCCTCTGATGAACTACGCGCGCACTATGCACGCCGCTGTTGAACGACAAGTTCACGTCCCTGAAGCAGGAGTGTGTTTCCCTGCGGGTGGCCTGAGGGGGAAGAAAGAAGCCATAAAGAAAAGGTCACAGATTCGATCTCTGCAGCAGCTAATGGATCCGTCCCTGAAGTGCCTTTGAGCAAGACACTAATTCCCAAATCATTTCTTAATATAACTTCTCAACTGGGGAAGTTTCCTGGTGATATATATTAGTACGTTTGCTAAATGTATGAAATATTACAATATATATCTTCAAAAACAATCTCTACTTCAGGTTCTTACTGAGGGGTTTGATCATGAATGATTATATAACATTTAATTCCTAAAAACATGGAGAAAATGTATTTATTTTATGTTGACAGTATCTTCTGATTTATGGATATATATATATATATATATATATATATATATATATATATATATATATATATATATATATAATTCCCTCTGTAAGAACTTTTGACTCTAATATGTAAAATAAAAACATTTTTTAACCTGGCTTCAGATTTCTGCTCTGCAAATGTATGCAAATGAGCACATTTAATAAAAGATAATTCCACATTTGCATATATAAACATAACATTATAGGAAACTTGTAATACAAAAAAAGAATTGTCTTAATGTAGATAATCAGCTGGGGAAGTTTCATGCTGATATCTCTTCACCTGTGCTGTCTCCCCTTTTTACCTTCGTAATATCCAGTCAGCTGAAACGTTCAAAACAAAAGATGTCGCTCTGCAAACTGAGCTTTTGTCTTTCTTTAGTTCCAACTGAGTTGACTATTGAGATGCAAGGTTTTAATGTGTTTCCCTCCCCACACATTTAACAATAATTGACTCCTTCTTGTGATTTTCAGGCTTCCACTTTAAGCCTGGCTGTCATTTTTATTTAGATGTTTTGCAGCCACAGTCTTTTTTTACAGGGTTGGAGTAAACTGTGGCCTGTGGTGAAATAAAAGCAGAGAGACATTAAGTAAGAAGGTCTTTTATTGGTATCTGGAGCTCGCTGCCTCCGCCTGTTTGGCACCGCTGGCACTGCATCTCCTATTATAAAAAAAAACAAAACAGGAATGTCCCTCGATAATGGGAAAAATATATTTTATAGAGGAGTGAACTCAAAAAACATATAAACAACTCACTGAAGTATGCAGAGCAGGGGATTAGAGTCCAAAGAACAATTAGGTGTACGGCCATAAAAGGGTCCGCACGCTCACCGAAGAGAACAATAGTATTGTGATCGGAGTTGCAGAAATGCTTCATTGCACGCTCAAAGCTAAAGAGCGCCGAACATTTGAAGTTAGAAGAAAAGCCATCAAGGAAATAACAGAGTGGGAACGTCACAGGTGCCGTTTGGAGCAGAAATCATCATCAGATAAACTGCAGCCACTAAATACAAAGTACTGAAAGGTTCATTTGCACCGTGGCATTTACTAAGGAAACATTTGTCATCAGTGTGTCAACAAGTCCTTCTCCTGTGAGTCAAGCTCGGGTTTCATCGTCCTCCTGGCAGCTGCAGGTTGACCGCAGCAGAGCGCACGGACTCCTCCATCACAGTAACTGAAGCAGGTTATTAAAAGGCCAAACTGCAGTTTCTTTATTCACTGACAGACCTTCATTTAGCCTAAAGACACACACTGAACTAGCTGCTGACAGAGCGCCACTAAACACATTGTTAGCACACACTTAACTTCACGGATACACACAGTTGGCGGTTGAATTGGTCATGGCGGGGTGTGGGGGTGTTGGAGGTGAAGCGTTTCCTTTCAGTTAACCACCAACCAGTGTTGGCAGCGGGGAACTGAAGTCCCTCCATCATTTCATATTGATATCTTCATGTTTCTGTCTCAATCTGTGCATTCCTGCTGCACATGTGCACATTTGTACTTTAAAATCACAATAAAAGGAAAATCATTTGCACATTTTTACCCGTCTTACCCAGACGGGTAAGTGGTTACACTCTGTCAGCTGTAGTCATCACTATATACTAGTGCTGTGAAAGGGTTATTCTTTTTCTTTGTGCTTTTTAATTGATATAAAAGCCGCAGAGCGAGAAAGTGGGTGAAAGAGAGAGACAGAGAGAGACAGAGAGACAGAGAGACAGAGAGACAGAGAGAGACAGAGAGACAGAGAGAGACAGAGAGAGAGAGACAGAGAGAGAGAGAGAGACAGAGAGACAGAGAGAGACAGAGAGACAGAGAGAGAGAGACAGAGAGACAGAGAGAGACAGAGAGAGAGACAGAGAGACAGAGAGAGACAGAGAGACAGAGAGAGACAGAGAGACAGAGAGAGACAGAGAGACAGAGAGACAGAGAGAGACAGAGAGAGAGAGAGAGACAGAGAGAGACAGAGAGGAGACAGAGAGAGAGAGACAGAGACAGAGAGAGAGACAGACAGAGAGAGAGAGACAGAGAGAGAGAGAGAGACAGAGAGACAGAGAGAGAGAGGAGAGAGAGAGAGAGAGACAGAGAGACAGAGAGAGAAGAGAGACAGAGAGACAGAGAGAGAGAGAGAGACGAGAGAGAGACAGAGAGACAGAGAGAGACAGAGAGAGACAGAGACAGAGAGAGACAGAGAGAGACAGAGAGGAGACAGAGAGAGACAGAGAGAGACAGAGAGACAGAGAGAGACAGAGAGGAGACAGAGAGAGACAGAGAGAGAGAGAGAGAGAGACAGAGAGAGACAGAGAGAGAGAGAGGAGAAAGAGAGAGACAGAGAGAGAGAGAGGAGAAAGAGAGAGACAGAGAGACAGAGATTTTTTTGATTTTTCAAAAACACTTTATTTACATATTCTTAAAACAAACAGTTTACTAATAAAGTGTAACGAAAAATCATATTATCATATCAAAAAATATACATTTATAAATAACAACTCTATAAATATATAACAATTATCCAATAAAAACCTGTGCAAAGTGTAAACATTCATTGTTCACACTGCAGATAATATTTTTAAAACACCAACGTTCTTTAAAAGTGTCGAGATCCCCGGTATGTTTGTGAAACCTAAAATCGAGCCAGAGTCTTGCCCTGATATTGCACAGCCACACTGTCTTGGCCTCCTGCCCCTCTCTGTTCTCAACTCTGTTTTTCCTGCTAATGTACATGGCCATTTTTGCCTCTACCGAGAGGAAATTTAGGAGCTGCCACTTTTCTTTGTTGTCTTTTTTGTAGGCAGCTCCCATGATAAAAACACTCTCGGTAAAAACTACGTTAAAAAGACTAAAAACAAATGTTAAAAGAGAGAAGAACTCTGTGAGTCTCTTACACTCAGTAAAAACATGGAATACAGTCTCACGTAGGTTGCAGAAAGGGCATTTGTTAAAAACAGCGGGATTAATAACGGCGATAAAAGCGTTACAAGCGACGGCACCATGTAAAATCCTCCACTGGAGGTCGGCTGTCCGCTTTTTGAGGGGAGGTTTGTAAAAAGACCCCCACTGTGGGCTTGGTCCACTTCCTGAACCCAGTCTGTTGCTCCACACAGTGGAGGGTCTGCTGCACAGGCCTTTCTTGTGGATGCTTTTGACACAGTTCATGTATAGAGTCTTTTTGTCGGCTCTGTGCAGCGTCAGTCCTGCCGGGTTAATGACCTTGAGCAGGGGACCGGTCAGTTCTCCCAGCCCTGGGCTCAGGTTGATCTCTGGAAAAGGGTCTGCTGGGTCTGGAGAAGCCTTCCCGTCACTGTAGTCTTTTATTATTATCTTCTCCTTCCCCGATAGCCTCTGGCTCCACAGCTCCAGAATCCTCTCAGCCACTCGAACGGAGGTCAGACCCAGCAGCAAGCCCAGGGCTCGGGCATCACTCAGCGCCGGCCCCACTGCATCCACCAGTTGCTGCAGGCACAGGGTTCTGGACCTGCAGAGCGCCACCATCAGGCTGGGTGTGCTGCTGCTGCTGACGTCCAGCCTGGCTCTGTAAATCAAAGGCTCCTTCAACAACCAGTGCAGAGAGTCCGACATTGGACACCTTTTATGATTAAAAAGGGCCCAAGACTTAAAAACACCCTGATAAAATGGAGGCAGCCCATTTAACTTTAAAAAATTAGAATCAGTTAAAAACAGAGCAGCATCCAGCCCCAGGTTATTTACACGTCTGAGAATGCAGCTGGTCACATCTCTCCACACCAAATCAGCTGGGCCGGTAAGATATTTTTGTAAAAACTGAAGTCTAAAAGTGGCTGTTCGGCTGGCCAGGTGGACAAGGCCCTGTCCCCCCTCCTCTCTGGATAAAAACAGCACCCCCTGTGGCACCCAGTGTAGACCATCCCAAAAAAAATCTACCATTTCTTTCTGCAGTTTTGCTAAAAGGCCAGAGGGAGGGTCTACACAGGTCAGACGGTGCCACAATTGGGATGCTACAAGGTTGTTTAAAACCAAAACCCTACCTTTAAAAGACATCTGAGGGAGCAGCCACTTCCACTTGGAAAGCTTTCCCTGAATCTTTTCTGTGACGTTCTCCCAGTTCTTCTGGACAATAATTTCTTTTCCTACAAATACTCCGAGATATTTCAGGCCGTCATTTCTCCAGGTGAGGCTCTGGGGAAGAACTGGGAGACCGCCACGCCACTCCCCGACAGCGAGGGCCTCACTTTTCTTCCAATTTACCTTCGCTGCCGATGTTACACTAAAACTATCTACTATATCTGTTAAAATGTCCGCATCTCTCTGGCTTTTAATAAAAACAATAATATCATCTGCGTATGCAGATAAAACAAATCTGCTATTAAAACCAGGTAAAACCAGACCTTGTAGGCTGGAGCGTATTTTGCAGAGGAGAGGTTCCAGGGAGAGCGCATAGAGCATCCCCGACAGAGCACAGCCCTGCCGGACCCCTCTACACACTCTAAAAGGAGCACACAGAGTACCATTAAACTTCAGCACACTCTCAACTTCACTGTACAACACCTTGATCTTGCCTATGAAACCAGCGCTGAACCCAAACTTCTCCATTACTTTCCAGAGGAAGTTGTGTTCAACGCGGTCAAAAGCCTTTTCCTGGTCTAGAGAAATCAGACCAGTATCAAAGCCCAATGAGCTGGAGACCTCCAAAACATCTCGAATTAGGTAGACATTGTCTACCATGGACCTGCCGGGCACACAGTAGGTCTGGTCCCGGTGGATGACCTGCTCCATAGCCCCCCCCAGCCTGGTGGCCAGAGCTTTGGACAGAAGCTTGTAATCCACACACAGCAAAGACACAGGGCGCCAGTTTCCGATGTCCTGTAGGTTTCCTTTCTTGGGCAGGAGCGTTATCACGGCCCTGCGGCAGGACATCGGCATGGAACCAGAGGCCAGACTCTCGTTAAAAACATCTAAAAGATCTGTTGCTAAAATGTCCCAATATGCTTTAAAAAACTCAACAGTGAGGCCGTCGATGCCGGGAGCCCGCCGTCCTTGCATTTTTTGCAGAGCAGCCTGTAGCTCCCGTGTGGTCAACGGCCCCTCCAGCTGTGAGTTGGTTTGCTCTGCTACCTGAGGTAGTCCCCCTAAAAACCCCTCTAAAAACGTTTCCTCCCCCTCGTACTCACTCGAGTATAGGGAGGAATAAAAACTCACAGCCCGTGTTCTGATCTGGCTTGGTTCCGTTATCTCTTGCCCTGTGACTGAGAGCAGTGAGTGGATTACCCTCTTCTGTCCGTTCTTCTTCTCCAGGCCGAAGAAGAAACTGGATGGAGCATCCATTTCGGTGGCGTTTTGGAACCGGGACCGGACCAGTGCGCCCTGGACTTTAACGTCTAGCAGGTCGGCTAATGCCATTTTTTTTACTTTGAGGATTTCAATATATCCTCGATCTCCTGTGGACTCACTTATTTGTTCTAGTTCCACTATATCACCCTCCAGGTCTTTCATAGATCTGGTGATGTCATGTGTGACATTGAGGGTGTGCTGCTGACAAAGCATTTTAATTTCAGTCTTACCATGGTCCCACCACTGCCTAAGACTGTTAAAATCACTCTTCCTTTGCCTAAAAACACTCCAGAAATAAATAAAAGCTTCTCTAAAATTTTTATCAAATGTTAAAACTGAGTTAAAGTGCCAGTATGCGCTTCTTGGCAACACATTTCTTATAAAAACATTACATAAAAGCAAAGAGTGATCGGTAAAACCAACAGGTATAATATTACACATTTTAAAAATGTTAAAATGATGTTTAAAACAATAAATACGATCTAACCTGGCAGAGGAAATCCTATTCCCTCTGCAGTGGGACCATGTGTATTGTTTAGCCTCTGCGTTCATCCTCCTCCATACATCCACCAGACCATGAGAGCGGACCAGCTGCCTCAGAACATGCTGGGACGCTGGATGCGGCTCTGCGTGGTTCCGATCTAAAAAAGCATTTTCTGTACAGTTAAAATCCCCCCCCAAGAATAAAAAATCCTCCGAGGCACAGCTATTTAAAACATCATTAATTTTTTGTAAAAACAACTTCCTCTCTGCACCGATTGTTGGGGCATACACATTTATAAAAACAGCATTAAAAAGGTCAAACCGGGCTTTTACTAAAAGCAACCTCCCCTCGATAAAATGCTCGACCTCCAGTGAGACTGGAGTAAAAGATTTGGAGAAGAGGAAGCCCACTCCTCCACTAAGAGATGTGTTGTGGCTTAAAATGACTTCCCCTTCCCACTCCCTCCTCCAGTCTATCTCGTTAGAGCCGTCGCTGTGCGTCTCCTGTAAAAAAAGGACATCAATGTGTTTTAATTTTGCAGTTTCATAAATTTGTGTCCTTTTTTTAAAAACTCTGGCTCCGTTCACATTTAAAACACCCACTTTAAAAGTATCCATGGCTGACATGTTAAAATAAGAAAAAATAAAAACAAATAAATTAATTAAGACCCCCATCATCACTGTTTATTTGTTTTTTTACTTTAAGCACCAGTTTTTTTAAATCTATAAACCTCCTGCTCAATGAGGCCAGACTCTTTTTGGTTCATATGGAATCTGCTTGAGCTAATAAAAACGAGTAAATCCGGAAAATAATCCTCCACTTTTACTCCGTGTTGGTTTTTTGTGTGTTGGAGGAAAACTTTCAACATTTCAACTGAGTACATTTTTGTTTTCTGGCTGTTGGTCAGAGTAAAACCAGGGATGTCGCTGCTGTCTGACACACACTCCTCTTCACTAGCACTGTCTTCTGCCTGTCCCTGCTTCCTGCCTGTCTGTCCTTCCTCCCCGACTTTACTATTCTTGGCATCACTGGATGCACTCAGACTTTTCTTTTTCCGTTTTGTGGCAGGTTTTGTTTTTTTAACCTCTTCCTCCATCTCTGCCTCTTCTACCTGCTCACTCCACGGAACCTGTATTTTTCCTGTCCTCTCTCCTTCTACACCACCCATTTCCTCAACTACATCGCCCGCTTCCTTTTCCTCTTCTGTCCTTACCTCACTCACCTCCTCTGCCTCACTTGCCTCCTTTACCTCTCCTACTCCTACTACACTCACCTCCTCTGCATCCCCCCCCTCTTTTGCTACATCACTTACCTCCTTTAAATCTTCTACTCTCATCTCACCAACCTCCTCTGTACCACCTACCTCTTCCCCACCACCCATCTCCTCTACACCACCTATCTCCTCTACCTCTTCTCCTCCCATACCACCTGACACCCCCTGCACTTCCTCTCCCTGTTTTTTTTGTTTTTTTTCCCCATTTTTTTCCACCACACCAAGTGAATTAACACCACCTATCCCGTGTACAAAGCTGGACACAGCAGCTGCGCGTCCCGGCGCGGCGCGTGGAGCGGCCACCGGCCGCCCCAGCGGAGAGCCCTCCTCCTAAGCCGCGGCCTCTCCCGGCGAAGAGCCCCCCGCCGGGGGAGCGGCAGCCGCTCCTCCAGGACCAGGCGGAGCTGGACCCCCGCGCTTCGGACAGGCTCTCGCGGTGTGTCCCTCCTCCCCGCAACCAAAACATTTCATAACCGATGAAGTTGCAAATAACACGTATTCATAATCATCTACTTTAACGTGGAAGCGGAGGTTGAGCTCCGCATCTCGGTTATTCAGTATCATGTACAGCTGTCTTCGGTGAGACACTACGTGCTTCAGCAACTGAGATTTACATCCAGACAGAATCTTTTTTACCGGGGAAACAACTTTCCCGTGTCTGGATAGTTCTCTGCTGAGAAACTCATCGGTTATGAACGGAGGGACATTAGATATTACCACTTTGGTTGCGGGCAGAGTGAGTGGCATCACCTGCACAAACACTCCGCTCACCGTAATACCTGTCTCGATGACGCGGTGCACCCGCTCCACCTGGTCCAGGAAGATGACAACAGCCCCGTTCATCCGCGCCAGAGACTTCACACTGCCATGTCCGACCTTGTCTCCCACAGCTAACCCGATCTCCTCAACGCTACACGGGAAGCCGGCTGATATTTTGATCCCGTGCTTCCTCGTTAGCTTGGTATAGTCTCCATTTGCCATGACGTCAGACGCCGGCCGGCAGGACACCGGCAGGAGAAAAACACCCAAGAGCACCCCGACTATCCACCCAAACGCACCAAAAAGTAAACTAAATCAAACTGTCACCAATGAACTAAGTTAAATCAAAACCCATTATTAAATAAAGTAAGAAAAGAAAGTATCGAATTAGCACCTGCTCAGCGTCTCACTCACACAACCAAACTCCCAGCATGCACCGAGAGAGAGAGAGAGAGAGAGAGACAGACAGAGAGAGAGAGAGACAGAGAGAGAGAGAGAGAGAGAGAGAGAGACAGAGAGAGAGAGAGAGACAGATAGACAGAAAGAGACAGACAGAGAGAGAGACAGAGAGAGAGAGAGAGAGAGACAGAGAGAGAGACAGACAGAGAGTGTGTACGTTGTGCTTCCTCAGTGTGTACATTGTGCTTCCTAAGTGTGTACATTGTGCTTCCTCAGTGTGTACATTGTGTACATTGTGCTTCCTCAGTGTGTACATTGTGCTTCCTCAGTGTGTACATTGTGCTTCCTCAGTGTGTACATTGTGCTTCCTCAGTGTGTACATTGTGCTTCCTCAGTGTGTACATTGTGCTTCCTCAGTGTGAATGGACAGTAACCCCCTCAGTGTGATTAAAACCATTTCCCTCAAAGTGGATAGATGAATGAAATCAGCAAAGGAAGGGGAAGTGGAAGGCAAGGTCACATAGAGTTTGTGTGTGTGTGTGTGTGTGTGTGTGGGTGTGTGTGTGTGTGTGTGTGTGTGTGTGTGTGTGTGTGTGTGTGTGTGTGTGTATGTGTGAGCGTACATGTTTCTGTGGCTTAGTCCTTGATCTGATAAAGAGCTGCTGTGGAGGTTTGGAACATCTCCACCATCGTTTGTTTTGTTTTTCGATGCAGTTTGTGTAGAATATGTAAAACGGACCGCAACTAAAACATACATTTTAGCCACTTCTATGTCACTACATAGAAGAAAGAAAATAATAGAGAGTACTGTACGTCCACGGTCCATAGTTCATCACTGGAGGGATGAGCTTCATGTGTTCACAACCAGTTCTGACTCCTCACATGCTCGTTGTTTATGAAGCTAAAGGAGAAAGGATGGCTGCTCTCTCTTAATGTTTCAGCAACATGTATACGCTCAGTTACCAGATTATTAGAGGTTAGAAATGAGAAACTCCTTCTGAGATCAACACGGCTGTTTGTTTTTTTGTGCACAGAACAATGTTATGTTGAAACAGGAAAGTTGGAAGCACACTATCGTCTAAAATATCATTTTATTGTACTGAGAACAATGTAATGTTTACATTTGACTAAACCTCCTCTGGGCTTGTCTGGTGACACCAGCAGAACATGAAGGCTTCTCTAATATGCTTTCCCTCTGGGTTAAGATATACATCTCATGAGTGTGGTGCAGTATGAAGGAGAGGAGACAGGGGGACAATAGAGAGAGGAAACAGAGGATCTTAGAGAGAGGACAGAACGAGAGGAGAGTGAAGGCTGCTCTCTGGAAACAGAGCGAGGAAAAGAGCAATCGGAAAAGAGAGAGAGAGAGAGAGAGAGAGAGAGAGAGAGAGAGAGAGAGAGAGAAGCACAGGCCTCCACAAGGCCATGACCACAGGGTAAATGTGCAACAGATGCGGTGTGTCTGTCTGTGTGTGTGTGTGTGTGTGTGTGTGTGTGTGTGTGAGTTATAGACTGTTTAGTGGCAACGCAAGTTTATCTGCACATCGTATCTCTGACACCTCGACTGCTAACTGTTCTCCCTGAAGACCCCATGGCTCTGATCAAACACACACACACAAGTTAATTCTGGTGACTTTTAGTTTGTACTGCCAGTGTCAGATAAGCACCTGGAAAGATAAGATATCAGATCTGGCGTTCTCTCCACCCCGAGTTCTTCCCATCAGGAGCTTCAAGAAACGTTTGAACACTTTAGATATGAGACGCATGCGGCCATGATAAAAGCCCCACATGGAGGACTGCTGCTCCTCTGCAGTGCGTCATACCTGCGTCACACGTTTAGAGAAGTTCCTGCTTAATATAAGGTGCCAGATTGCTAAATGATCTCAACACTAAATGAGTTTCTAAGAAGGTGGAGGAGCATTTAAATGTTGTAATGTTTTAATGATTTACAGCAGGTAAAACAAAACATATGTTGTTGCCACTTAACGCTTCATCAGATACTTCAGTTACTTGTTCTCTGAAGAGATATTCATTGATCTCAATCAGAACATATTTCTAATATTGCTCAAACCTTTAATTGTTTTGGTATCAGTACCAAATCTATTGTGTTAGCAGCAATATATAAAAATATAATGATAATATTTATTACATAACTTAAGGCTGATCTGAAGTAGAGCTGGGCGACGTGGAGGAAATCAAATATCTAAATATCTTTAATCACATACTTCAGTATCGGTTTTGTAGGGTTGACTATTAGTGCTTTCACAAAAATATTTTTAATAAATAATCCTCAGTAATGTGGATATAATGACAAATAATAGAACAGTTTGATAAGTTCAGAAAATGACATCACTTTACTGTAATCATCAATCAATCAATCAAAACTTTACACAATTATTATGTACAATTCAAATGACATGTTGTTGTACTGGCGTACTGTCACAGAGGGAATAAGTGTCATAAATATTTATAAAAGTGCAGAAAAATTAAATATGTACTTAGAATATGAATGTTCTATATATAAATAAAATATATACACTGTATAAAATATACATTGAAGAGGAAATGTACTGTGGAGCTGTCAATTTCACATTGCTCAGAAGAATTTCCAAGTTATTTCTGCAGCCTTTAAACCAGGAACCTATGCCATATTATGATATTATGATATTATGATATTATGATATTATGATATAATGATATTATGATATCCAAAATCTAAGTTGATATCTAGTCTCACATCACTATATAGATATAATATCCATATATTGTCCGGAACGCTCACTTATAACATCGACACTGTGACAGATCTGATTTGCATGGAGTCTCTTTTCACTTCAGGATTTGAACCTTTCGGCTCTGATTGTAGGTTCAAAGCTCGATGTTAAAGCCTCAGTGTAATAAAGAACCATAAAAAAGGACACACACACACACACACACACTGAAAAGTCTCATCACTCATCACGAGAGCCTTTGAAACAGATACACTCTGGAAGATAAAAGACAAATGTAAAAGAGCTGAACTTGATGGGCACCTCCTGAGGCAGGTATATAGGCTGATATAAAGTATGGTGGATTTACGTGAGTACAAACACACACACACACACACACACACACACACACGCACACACACACACACACACAAACACTTTGACATGACTTGAACGTCACATAACCGTTATTCCTAAAGAAATAACGCCAAACCCTGTTCATTCATTCATGACTTTCATCCGGCTTTGTACCGTTGCATTGTGGGTGGAATAATTATATTGTATTGCTTCATACCAGCAGGACTTTTTCCCCTTCAGCACGGTTGTTATATCCCTGAAACACTGACGTTCTCCTCGATCCGTTCACATGCACATGTTGCCGTACGATGAAACTCTTTGGACATGCTTCAACCTCCTGATCTCCACCCGAGAGAGGCTTCTGTAACGTGGTGGATTAGGACAGAGCTGCCATATACAGATGAGCTACGTGTATCGTCATGGCTCTGACACTTGCAAAGTGTCGAGGTTTCCCACAGTTAAAGGAAAATTCAGCTTTTATTTGAGCATGGAACACGAACAATAACCAACATCTCTGTCGTCAGTGAGTGACTTCCTGGTTGATTAGCTGTATTAACGTGATATATGCACACACACACTTACCTCTAAATCACCCGGCGCCAATTAAATGGACATCATCAGTAGTTATCAGCCTCATGGATGCTACACAGGATTTAACATCTATGCACACAGTCGATCACAGAAAGAAGGAATACAAGAAGACAACATCGACCTCTAGAGACCGTACAGAAGAGGAGCAAAGGGGAAAGTGAGGTGACGTAGAATAAAGAGCGAGGAGCTCCATAAGGAGAGAGACCTTGGTGTTCTTTGTAAAACCAACATAATGTTTCTTTGTGTTCACAGGTTTATTTCAACCTTTTCAGAAACAAAAAGAAGTAGTTTTGTTTTGAAATCGCTACTTTTCCTTCAGTTTTGAAACATGTCACTCGTCCTCTACAACGCAGTAGGTGCAGTTTGGCCTCTTCGACACATTAGAATGGTTGATTTATCACAAGTCGGCCGATAATATTTGAAAGTGTTTATATACTGTATGTGGTTTAGATAATATGTTTGGACTCCCTGTTGTTACCCTGTTGTATAACAATGATGCAGCAATTAACATGAAAAAGTAGTAAAAGTAAAATAGTATCATAATAATATTCATCAAACTAAAACTAGACCTTAAAAACATAGTCGTAAAGAAACCTTTCCATAAAGTGAATTTCATTGCCGTGAAGGGTGCTTTTGAAAAACAACACTTAGTACCTGTATACGGGAACAATGAGAGCATGTCCTTGTTTAGTGATGTATGGAACAAATCAGATCCCTTCAGTGACTCAGTTCGTGCTGGATGGGAAGCGGAGCTCCCATGGAGCCTCCAAAACCCAGATTCCTCAGAACAAGCTTGACTCAATCATCCCAGTGGGAAATAAAGGGGCATCACGCAACCTTCTCCACGAAGGTTTCATGACGAGAACAAGAGAGGAACAAAGAAGCCGTTCGGTGTTCTGAGGTCGGAAGAAACACACAAGCTGGATGTGATCATTTTATCAGCAGGAACTCGGCTGAACGCAGAGTTTCCTTTGCTTCAGGGTACGCGCTCGCTGCAGACATCTAACCAGCTCGCATTAGTGCAACAGCGAGCAGCCCAGCCTCCACATTAATACATCGTTTGAAGAGAAAAGTTAATCTGATTTGTTTTGCATTATAACACATAAGATAATACAAAGAAAACCCTTCCAGGCGCTTTTTTTCATGATTATGATTAAAACATAGATTCTTTAAAATGATGTGTCTCAAACTCAGCAGTTATAATTTAAAGGAGCCAGTGAAAGTACTTTGTGTAATTTAACACCTGGGGTTTGTTTGATGGAGGCAACGACGTCACCAATTGAAGTGAGTTTTTAGAAATACGTTTATTTGATATCTGAAAGCAGAGACGTGACAGGAAATGTCATCAACAAAGCCAGACACGTACAGGGTGCCCTACGGTTCACGGTCGAGTGTTTGATGCTGGAGCTGGACCTGCTGCAGACTTGTTGAGCACACACACATAATCGCAGGTGCACCATATGTGGCCGGCTGAGGAGCTGCAGTGTAAATCTCTTCCACTCAACTCCCTCGAACACTCTCAGCTTAGAAACATGCATTCTTTCCCACGGGCCACGGCCTTCTCTCTGCCTTCTTCTGGATCTCACTCTCGCCGCCATGTGGCGCTGGTCTTATCTCTCGCTGTTCATCGGCATGTTTTTATGTCTGCTTTCTAAATCTGACTGTACTTCCTCTGTCCGGTTTACGTATTCACTGTTCCCTCCGTTCTTAATAATAATAATAATAATAATAATAATACCTACAAACAACATACTTAAAGTAAATTGAAAGCTGCTCTTCAACCATTTGCACCAGCTGCATGATTTTGGTCTCATTCAAAAGATAACTCTCTTATTGTTCAAAACAGTGAAGAATCAGTTGAAGTGCTTCTTCACTGAGTAATAGTGGTCTGAATATACTGAATGTGAAGAAAATACACTCCATCTGAAGTTTGTTGTTGAAAAAGATGAAGATGGTACAGCTGGTAGTCCAGAGCTGAAATACACAATAACATAGAACCAAGTGTTATCAAGTTCACCACCAAACTTCAGATAAAAAGGATAAAAACTTAATTTATTAGACAGGTTTGTCCAAGAGTAACACCAAACTGTGCAATTTGGAGATATTATAATATTTATTGATAAAATATTATTTGTATTGCTCATAAATAACTATTATATACCCATATTCTCTGTTAGTAGTAATCACACAGAGTAAGTGAAGAATAAACACATATTTTGTTATTATTAAGAACGTTTATTATTAATAATGTTTCTGCCCTCTCATCAGTGTAGAGTTCAAGTTTATGGGGTCAGATGGTTCCAGAGATTCTTGCCACCTTAACTAATTAGTGATCTAATTATCTAAAGCCAGTTATATAAGTTATAACTTGAGAGGAAGTTGTTCAATGTTGCCCAAAGTTAAAGTAGCTCTGCAGAAAACAATGTTAACAACAAACAGTTACATCTGAACTTTGTTCTGCTGATGCTGCATCTCAGCTTTACAATTAAGAACAACCTCACAAGACCGAACTGCTCATCCTTCAGGGAAGGGCTCGCCCATCCAAGACTTTAGTTTCAACATCGGCACCTCGGTTGTTTCTCCGACTTGGACTGCAAGGAATCTGTGTGTGACACTGGACTACCAACTGTCCTTCAGTGCCAGGATAGCTGCAGCAGCCGTTCCTGCAGACACACTCTGAAGAACATCAGGAGGACACGTCTCCTCCTGCAGACACACTCTGTACAACATCAGGAGGACACGTCCCCTCCTGCAGACACACTCTGTAGAACATCAGGAGGACACGTCTCCTCCTGCAGACACACTCTGTACAACATCAGGAGGACACGTCCCCTCCTGCAGACACACTCTGTACAACATCAGGAGGACACGTCCCCTCCTGCAGACACACTGTACAACATCAGGAGGACACGTCTCCTCCTGCAGACACACTCTGTACAACATCAGGAGGACACGTCCCCTCCTGCAGACACACTGTACAACATCAGGAGGACACGTCCCCTCCTGCAGACACACTGTACAACATCAGGAGGACACGTCTCCTCCTGCAGACACACTCTGAAGAACATCAGGAGGACACGTCCCCTCCTGCAGACACACTGTACAACATCAGGAGGACACGTCTCCTCCTGCAGACACACTCTGTAGAACATCAGGAGGACACGTCCCCTCCTGCAGACACACTGTACAACATCAGGAGGACACGTCTCCTCCTGCAGACACACTCTGTAGAACATCAGGAGGACACGTCCCCTCCTGCAGACACACTCTGTACAACATCAGGAGGACACGTCCCCTCCTGCAGACACTCTGTACAACATCAGGAGGATACGTCCCCTCCTGCAGACACACTCTGTACAACATCAGGAGGACACGTCTCCTCCTGCAGACACACTCTGTACAACATCAGGAGGACACGTCTCCTCCTGCAGACACACTCTGTACAACATCAGGAGGACACGTCCCCTCCTGCAGACACACTCTGTACAACATCAGGAGGACACGTCCCCTCCTGCAGACACACTCTGTACAACATCAGGAGGACACGTCCCCTCCTGTAGACACACTCTGTACAACATCAGGAGGACACGTCTCCTCCTGCAGACACTCTGTACAACATCAGGAGGACACGTCCCCTCCTGTAGACACACTCTGTACAACATCAGGAGGACACGTCCCCTCCTGTAGACACACTCTGTACAACATCAGGAGGACACGTCCCCTCCTGCAGACACACTCTGTACAACATCAGGAGGACACGTCCCCTCCTGTAGACACACTCTGTACAACATCAGGAGGACACGTCTCCTCCTGCAGACACTCTGTACAACATCAGGAGGACACGTCCCCTCCTGCAGACACACTCTGTACAACATCAGGAGGACACGTCCCCTCCTGCAGACACACTGTACAACATCAGGAGGACACGTCCCCTCCTGCAGACACTCTGTACAACATCAGGAGGATACGTCCCCTCCTGCAGACACACTCTGTACAACATCAGGAGGACACGTCCCCTCCTGCAGACACACTCTGTACAACATCAGGAGGACACGTCCCCTCCTGCAGACACTCTGTACAACATCAGGAGGACACGTCTCCTCCAGCAGACACACTCTGTACAACATCAGGAGGACACGTCCCCTCCTGAAGACACTCTGTACAACATCAGGAGGACACGTCCCCTCCTGCAGACACTCTGTACAACATCAGGAGGACACGTCTCCTCCTGCAGACACTCTGTACAACATCAGGAGGACACGTCCCCTCCTGCAGACACTCTGTACAACATCAGGAGGACACGTCCCCTCCTGCAGACACACTCTGTACAACATCAGGAGGACACGTCCCCTCCTGCAGACACTCTGTACAACATCAGGAGGATACGTCCCCTCCTGCAGACACACTCTGTACAACATCAGGAGGACACGTCCCCTCCTGCAGACACACTCTGTACAACATCAGGAGGACACGTCCCCTCCTGCAGACACACTCTGTAGAACATCAGGAGGACACGTCTCCTCCTGCAGACACTCTGTACAACATCAGGAGGACACGTCCCCTCCTGCAGACACACTCTGTACAACATCAGGAGGACACGTCCCCTCCTGCAGACACACTCTGTACAACATCAGGAGGACACGTCTCCTCCTGCAGACACTCTGTACAACATCAGGAGGACACGTCCCCTCCTGCAGACACACTCTGTACAACATCAGGAGGACACGTCCCCTCCTGCAGACACACTCTGTACAACATCAGGAGGACACGTCTCCTCCTGCAGACACACTGTACAACATCAGGAGGACACGTCCCCTCCTGTAGACACACTCTGTACAACATCAGGAGGACACGTCCCCTCCTGCAGACACACTCTGTACAACATCAGGAGGACACGTCCCCTCCTGCAGACACACTCTGTACAACATCAGGAGGACACGTCTCCTCCTGCAGACACACTCTGTACAACATCAGGAGGACACGTCCCCTCCTGCAGACACTCTGTACATCATCAGGAGGACACGTCTCCTCCAGCAGACACACTCTGTACAACATCAGGAGGACACGTCCCCTCCTGCAGACACACTCTGTACAACATCAGGAGGACACGTCCCCTCCTGCAGACACTCTGTACAACATCAGGAGGATACGTCCCCTCCTGCAGACACACTCTGTACAACATCAGGAGGACACGTCCCCTCCTGCAGACACACTCTGTACAACATCAGGAGGACACGTCCCCTACTGCAGACACACACTGTACAACATCAGGAGGACACGTCCCCTACTGCAGACACACACTGTACAACATCAGGAGGACACGTCCCCTCCTGCAGACACACTCTGTACAACATCAGGAGGACACGTCTCCTCCTGCAGAGACACTCTGTACAACATCAGGAGGACACGTCCCCTCCTACAGACACTCTGTACAACATCAGGAGGATACGTCCCCTCCTGCAGACACACTCTGTACAACATCAGGAGGACACGTCCCCTCCTGCAGACACACTCTGTACAACATCAGGAGGACACGTCTCCTACTGATTCAGAGGGCAACACAGGTTCTGACTCTTGTCATCTCACTGATTACTGCAGCTCCCTCCTCGCTGGACTACCTTCATGTGCCATCCGACCTCTACAGCTCATCCAGAATGCAGCAGCCTGACTGGTCTTTAACCCAAGTTCTCCCACAATGCACCACTCCTCCCTCCCTTCACTGGTTACCAGTCGCTGCCTGAATCTGTTTCCAGACTCTGGTGTTGGTCCACCATGCTGTGAATGGATCAGGTCCTTCCTACAAACCAGACACCCCAGCTCGCTCACTTCGCTCACTTGGTACACTTCGCTCTACATCGGCCAATCGGCTCGCTGCTCCCTCACTGCGAGTGGGACCCAGAAAGAAAAAACTGACATGTATTCATAGGAAAGTGTTTCAGATAAAAATGATCTATTCAAATTCATTATTAGTGCAAGACACACACACACACACACACACACACACACACACACACACACACACACACACACACACACACACACACACACACACACACACACACACACACACAGAAGAGACAGCTGGACAACTCACTGCTGGGCAATGTGTGTGTGTGTGTGTGAGTCTGTGTGTGTGTGTGTGTGTGTGTGTGTGTGTGTGTTGTGTGTGTGTGTGTGTGTGTGAGTGTGTGTGTGTGTGTGTGTGTGAGTGTGTGTGTGTGTGTGTGTGTGAAGAGGATCCAGATGTCAGTGCAGGTCAGAGAGTCTGTGTGTTGGTACAGATCCGTCCCAAAATCCCTCTATAATAGTTTACATATCTCTTTCTATTCAAATAAGAATAATTGTGTAAAGAATATTATTCCCGCTAATATCACAATTGAAATATCAGTCAATGATTCAGATTAGCATATTAGACATCACATTACACAGTTGTGCTTATTGTTCAGGCATCAGTTGTTTGTGAATGAATGAAACTCTGTAAGCAATAATAATATTTAATTAAATTCAATATTTAATATTTATTATACCACATAAAGACAAGAATAGACTTCAGTAAGAGCTTACAATGTGTGAACCTCAAGCACGTTTTAATTCTCTACTTTGATACTTTATAACTTGGAAACGATATGACAATACAAAAGATATATATATATCAGTTTTGACAGCGGTCACAGGAATAATAGCCGCCAATAAATCAATAATCATACGTCTTCTTTTTGTTTTTACGCAATACATTCTGAAATATAACACATCTAACAGCTGATGTTGAGCACTTTATTATTCACACTTCAAAATGCCAATTTCTGTGAAAATGCTGCCACGTGAAATTTGCCAGGATTTCAGAACATCTTGGAAAATTATTCAACTAATATTTTCAACATTTCTGTAACTCAGTGCATGTGCTATTATAACGACTCATAATCGTGACGCATAATATGATCCTCAAAATCACATACACACGTTTCCAATTGATGAATAACTCCGATCAGAATCCCACAAATGAAGAATGGCTGCAGGATGCTGCTCTCTGCTGCTCTGTGCTGCTGCTCTGTGCTTCTCTGTGCTGCTGTTCTGTGCTGCTCTGTGCGGTGCTGCTCTGTGCGGTGCTTCTCTCTGCTGCTGCTCTGTGCTGCTCTGTGCTGTGCTGCTCTGTGCTGTGCTGCTCTGTGCTGCTGCTCTGTGCTTCTCTGTGCTGCTGCTCTGTGCGGTGCTTCTCTCTGCTGCTGCTCTGTGCTGCTCTGTGCTGTGCTGCTCTGTGCTGCTGCTCTCTGCTTCTCTCTGTTACTTTGTGCTACTCTCTGCTGCTCTATGCTTGTCTCTGCTGCTCTGTGCTGCTGCTCTGTGCTTCTCTCTGCTGCTCTGTGCTTCTCTCTGCTGCTCTGTGCTATTCTCTGCTGCTCTGTGCTTCTCTCTGCAGCTCTGTGCTGCTCTGTGCCTTTCTGTGCTGCTGCTCTGTGCTTCTGTCTGCTGCTCTGTGCTTCTCTCTGCTGCTCTGTGCCTCTCTGTGCTGCTGCTCTGTGCTTCTCTGTGCTGCTTCTCTCTGCTGCTCTGTGCTGTTATCTGCTGCTCTGTGCTGCTTGTACTGCTCTCTGTGGCTCTGTACTTTTCTCTGCTGCTCTGTACTTCTTACTACTGCTCTCTGCCTCTTGGCTGCTCTGTGCTGCATTGTGCTTCTCTGTGCTGCTCGTACTTATCTGTTCTTCTCTGTTCTTCTCTGTGCTTCTCTGTGCTGCTCTGTGCTGCTCTCTGCTGCTCAGTAATGAGAGGTGCATGTTGACTCTTAAACCTGTACAACACTCCTCTTATTCTCCAGTACTACATAATGCTTTAACATTTTACTTGTTATTGTTCTGTTAAGTTAAGTTAACTTATAAATTCTGGAGCAACATTGACATCATTTTATTAAAAGCTCCTAAACTTAACGTTTACAACCCCAAACCTGACAGTAAACACGACGTCTCACAAACCCCCTCAATAATGAAACCTGGACCAAATGTACGTAAATGTTTCAAAGCTGCCATCACAAAGACATAAAGGAGCCCAGACACACAGGTGAGTGTCAGACACATGATGAGGACTTTGATATCATTTTATTATGTAATATTATTTAAATACATTATATTTCCTATTCAAGTGTGGAAAAATCTGTTTTTATTCCTGCCCCCTTTGTGTTGTGTGAACATGCTGCTTATTGAACTTACTGCAGGTGTCCAGCAGAGGGCAGTGTTGCCTGCACATTTCTCCACTTCTAACATTAAGCCTCATTATTTCTTCCTATAGAACTTAGTTTCAAACATCCAGTTCTCTTCAACACGTTGCTGTTTCTGAACAGATTCATTCAGCATCAGTCTATTGTCTCTACGAATGTTCTTCTCACAAAGTATGAAAACCTGCAGGCTTTATACAACAGTAATAATACTTTTAGGTAGAAGTTAGAAGGAAGTTGTCTTTATATATCTTTACAGAACATCATTACAAACAGGGGAACAAGGTAACAGCATGGAGAATTATATTTGATGCCATATTAATAGCACTCACGTTCGAGTATTCAGCATCATCACATTTCTGCACACCTACAAGGTGAAAGTCCACAGCGGGTCTCATCTTTCGCTGTCATCAGCCATCTTTTTTTTAAATCCCAGAACAGGATAAAATGTTTTTCTTTCTGCGGTGACCCCTGACCTCCAACACTACAGGTGAACATCAGAGAGGATGTGCTCCGATATCACCGAGGCCCGCCTTCACTGTCGGCAAGATCCAGCAAAATGGGTCAAAAAAGGCGAAGACTCTTGTTAGGACAAGTCAAGTGGAGTCCTCGGACCGGCGGGGGAAGTCTGGAGGAGCTAATGAAGTGAAGAACTGGAGTGGTCGAGTGGAGCGGCTCAGTTGCCTGCAGTCGTACTGAACAGCTCCCATGTGTCAATACAAGTCAATGTTTTTCTGCAAGAAAGTAAAGAGGGGAAGAAGGTGCTCTAAAAAGTTTGGTTGTCACACACTCAAACACATTTTACACATCCTGTTTTTATACCAGGACCACAGAGAATACTCGATCGGCTGGAGGGATGGAAGTTTTTTAAACATATCTGCACAGCTGTAGCGTCCTGTTTAATTATGCATCGGCATATGCAGTGTGCTGTCCTTATTAATAATATATATATATATATATATATATATTATTAATATAGTAACTTGAAATCCATATACAGCCGGAACACATAAGATAAGATAGAACTTTATTTATCCCGAGGGAAACTGTGGAGCACAAAACATGGAGATCGGAGCCCCTCCCGTCAGACAATGAAGTAACAAATATCTGCAACGCCACCGACCTGAAACATGTTTAAATCTTTAGTGCACACGGGCGAGTGTGCAGGGAAGTAACGTTAACCTGTCGTCTCTTCGGTTTCTAGATATCTTTCATCGGTAAGCGTTTAGCGAGCAGATTGCAGGCGCACATCGTTCGCCTGTAAACTCCAGTGGAGGTTTTAGCATTAATTGTGTCTCTGCTTCTTCCTGAGAGGCTCGTTAACCTTCTGATCACGAAGGCTCCTCTCTGTTCCACGCAGAAATATCCAAATCTGGGTCATAAACACATCTGGATGATGAGACGTCCTGCAGTCTTGTTGTTTTCCTTCTTGTTCAACCTTGACATCATCAGTGTGTTCTGTGTTTATCAGCTCTGCTCCGGGTCGGGATGTGTTCCTTCTCTTTCTTCTTTCTGGGGATGAGAGAAGTTAACTGGTGTGTCTGTGTGTGTGTGTGTGTGTGTGTGTGTGTGTCTGTGTGTGTCTGTGTGTGTCTGTGTGTGTGTGTCTGTGTGTGTGTGTCTGTGTGTGTGTGTGTGTGTGTGTGTGTGTGTGTGTGTGTGTGTGTGTGTCTGTGTGTGTGTGTGTGTGTGTGTGTGTGTGTCTGTGTGTGTGTGTGTCTGTGTGTGTGTGTCTGTGTGTGTGTGTGTCTGTGTGTGTGTGTGTGTGTGTGTGTGTGTGTCTGTGTGTGTGTGTGTGTGTGTGTGTGTGTGTGTGTGTGTGTGTGTGTGTGTCAGTATTGTAAGGTAAAGGAAGGTGTGATTCTTGGACTTTGTATAAAGACTTGTGTCACACACTGAAGCGTTGTTATTCAACACGATCATCACGCGTGTGGACGCCGTGCGTGCTCTGGTTCCTTCACATCTTGTCGTCATCGTTCCCTTTTGCTCAGAATTGTAGATTTCTGTTTTTGGCATGACGCTCTCCAACTGTTGAACATGAATAAACACACAGAGGCACATTCACACAACACTGAACTGTTGGCTGTGGTTTCCATTGTACCCAAACACAGACCCAAACAAGTCCAGCACAAGCAGCTGAGAGGAGAAAGTGTCCGACCCCCCGGAGTGGCAGCAGAATGGACTTCTCTATCTTCAAGCCAGCAGAGAGAAGAAACATGTGCACAATGTTTCCATGTCTGTCACACAGTTGAGCCAACAAAGGGTTACAGAATCGTTCAGCAGCCCACAAGGACAAAAAGAGACAAATGAACAGACAGACCCGAAGGAAAAGAAAGAGACAGACAGAGAGGCCGGGACGGGGGGGACGGGGGGACGGGTGCCATACAATGTGTTTATGCACTGATAACACAGGGGATTTGATTTGGAAGTTTAAAAGTAGGCGTGGAGAAACGTACGTTCATCCTTTACTCGTCAGAAGAAGATCTGCATATCATGACGTTTGTAATATTGTTACTGTTACAACATACGAGTCTCTGAGTACAAGATGCCACGCTTACCTTTTTTGTTTTTTCTGCACGACACGACTCCTGAATGTACATGCTTCATATTTGATTATCCACTTTTTTTTGTCACATCATGTAAAAGCACAGGTGCAACTCAAACGTTGAATAATGCACGTTATGTATGAGGTCACTGGTGCCGTGTCTCCTGGCTCGCTGCCCGACTCGGACACCTGAGTGGATCATGTCAATGTCAGTAGTTCCACCTGCACATTTCCTGTTATGACGAGTCACATTGACCTCCATGAACAGGACGCACACGCTGCAAATCACTTGCTGCTGCATCGGGAAACACAGCGGACCTGGAATAAAACGTCTGTGACGTTAAACATGCAGAAGAGGTCCAAGTGAATCCATGGTGTTCAATAATATCTGCACGCACGCAGCTTGTTTCTAGCAGCGTTCTTGATGTGAGTAGGTGTGAGAGAAGCTTTTGTTCCAGAAGAACACGGGCTTGAAAGCGATTTTTGAAAGCCAGTCATCTCAGAACCTGGTGAAGTAATCGCAGAGTAATTGCTATTAATCAAGAAGCTCATCAACCCCATACAGATGCAGTATGGTAATGTCTTGTTATGCGCCAATTAAAATCATAATTAATGTACATTTAACAAGAGGAATCAGTAAAAAGCTGAAGAGAGAAAATGGAGCAACACTGGAAAAGGCAGGAGTTACAAAGCATTAAGTAAAAAGGAGCAACATGTAGATCTGGAGTCGTGGAGCAAAGCCAGCGGCTTGTTCACTAAACCCTATTGAGCAACTTCTCGACCTCTGCCGGCCAGTTTACGAGCTGAGGGACTCCCAGCTTTGTGTGCTCTGTTACACACAAACAGGGTGAGTGGTCGCGCAGCCCGTGTCAGCTTTATGCTTTACCCAGGCACTGTGTGGAAACAAATTAAAAGTTGAGTTAATTAACTACTTGAGTAAGTAGAGCAGGCAGGATGGAGCCAAATCAATTAGCTATTGGCAGGAGAGACGGAGCTGGGGGGTACTAGAGAGGGGCCTGTACCAGCCGGAGCAACACACACTTTAAACACACACACGGACTACACGTGCCACAGAAGGCACACATGCATGAACACTATGTTCACACAGATTCACAAGTACACAACTACTGCTTGAAAACAAACACGACAAATACTGTATTTATGATAAACACACACAAATGCAATTAAAAAGCGACGTGTATATGTTGATATTACCATTTGTTCTGGCATCGTGCACACAGTTAAGTCATTATTTCGTCTGTCTGTTGTAGAGACGCCTTGGTGTTGCTTTGCAGAAGGTTAGAACTGGCAAAGAGAAAGAGACAGATGTCGCCGAAGAAAAAGAAAAAGCACCGACAGATTTTGTACACAGAAGTGCAGGAAAGAGAAGAAACTAAAGCAGGCATGCTCAAGAAACCCCAGTGGAAACGTGTGTGTGTGTGATACTTCACAATGTATCACACACACACACTTTGTTTGGAGTCCACAGGAAGTGTTTCTTCATGCTGGACGGAAGCATTGGAAGCAACTCGCACATTTACACTCCAACTAAAACTTATAAAACCGAGGCGAGGTCAGGATGTTGATTAATAAAACCGTTTGTATTTCACACGCCATGAAGCGTCTCAGAAACAGATAACACACACACACACACTCACACACACACACACACACACACACACACACACACACACACACACACACACCCCTGTACCAAATGATGCACGGCCCGGTAGTGGTCCGCGGCCCGGTGGTTGGAGACACCACATGTATTCATTAGTGACACACACACTCCTCTCATGCACGTCACTGGCTCTCTGCAGCGTGTGTGTCTACTGGTCCCTCACAATGACAGGTACACATTTTAGTCTCATTAATATTTTTGGCTGTCCATCAAATTAAAGGATTTTTTATTTTATTTTTTGGCGGCAGGTACAAAAGGAAAAATAAAGAAACGTTGGCAGAGGGAGATCTAACAGCTCGGCAGGAGCTTCTGTCCTACATTTTAACAACCTCCTTCTCTTTACATCCTCCCTCGACAAGGCGAGGACATTTGCATATCCCAGAAAGACAAACTTTCAAAGTGGAACATCAAAATAGTGAATCCTCCAGTCAACTTGCTTCGACTGGTGGTCCATCTGACCGTGTGAGGGAGCAGCGGCCAGGCTGGGGAGTACGGTCTGACCACGTCCTGGATGTGGCGTTCACAGCACGGTGTATTCTGATGCAGTGTGATGTGTTGTGTATTATCTAGAGAGACACAACTTGCTATGACAACAGCTGAGTGGCTGCAGCATTGCAGCTCTCTGACTGAAGGCTGCCGAGGCTGATTGAGACAAGCGACAGTGATTATGAATATATATTGGATGTGAATTTGCAGATAACGTTGGCATTGATTGAAGTATCTGAGTCCTTTGGTGCTGATGCTGCTCTCCCCACTGAAAGAACCTGTGTGCAGATTATATTCTAGAAAAACTCGTCACACATAAAAAGCTCAAACAAGAACTGGATATTGGACAATTCTGCAAAACCGACATCACAAGAATTACTTTATTTTAATGTCCAATGCTAATTTCATTTTTTAATTCTCACTTTCTAAAGCAGGGTGTCATGTCCCGTCAGATTATTTAACGTTATGTATTTATGTTATAGTTCATGTGCAGTGTTTAATGTCTTTCAGGTCATGTTACGTTAAGTTACCGTCACGCTTGTCTAGTGTCGTCTTGCACTTCCTGTTTTGTTTTGAAACTCATCTTTCCCTCTCGTTCCAGGTCACTTAACTTCCTGCCTTTGTGTGTTTTCCAGCTTCAGCATCGTCTGCCCCGCCCCTGATTGTTGCCTGTGACCCCTTACCTCAGTATAAACAGTCCTGTCTCCCCTCGTCTTGTGCCAGTTCGTCTGGTTGATCTAGTCGAGTGTATGGTTCTTGTTAACGGGTAAACGTTGTATTAAAAGACCTTTTGTTTGTACGTCAGACACTTTTTGGAGTCGTGTATTTTGGATCTTGAGTTTTTTGTGCTGTGGTCCGTGACACAGGGGTCCCCTACCACCTCCCATCTGGTACCGGGCCGCACAGAACATTGGTAATATTTATTGCATCAGTGTGCAGGGTATTTTATTTAGAAAATGAAATAATATAATATGCATTATGCGTGCATAATATAAAATGGAATAATTAAATTTACATTATATATATATATATATATATGTGTGTATATATATATATATATATATATATATATGTGTGTATATATATATATGTGTATATATATATATATGTGTATATATATATATATATATATCTATATATATATATATATATATATCTACCCTCTATATATATCTCTTATCTCTCTCTTCCACCTCTCTATCTCATCTCTCTCTATATCTATATCTTTTTATATCTCTATCTTCCTATATATAGATCTCCCCATATTCCATATATCTAATCTCCTATCTCTAATATTGCTACTTTTTGTCTATCTTCTTGTTTTGTGTAGCCGCTCTCTCTCTCTCTTCCCCCCTCTCTCTCTCTTTTCCCCCTTTCTCTCGTCTCTACTCCTCCTCTCTCTACTGTGTGTCTCCTCTGTGTGTGTGTCTCTCTCTCTCTCTCTCTCTCTTCTCTGTTCTTCCTCCTCTTCTGTGCTCTCTCTCCCCTCTCTCTCTCTCCTTTTTCTCTCTCGTCCTCTCTCCTTCTCTCTCTCTCTCTCTCTCTCTCTCTCTCTCTTTTGTGTGTTTTCTCTCTCTCTCTCCTCTCTCCTCTCTCGCTCTCCTCTCTCCTCTCCTCTCTCCTCTCTCTGGTGTCTCTTCTCTCTCTCATATATGTGTTATATATATATATATATATATGTATATATATATATATATGTATATATCTATGTATATATACAGTATATCTCAAAGTGAGTACACCCTTTAGATTTTTGCAAATATTCTGTTATATCCTTTCAGGGGATAACATTATCCTACTGAAACTTTGATATAACTTAAAGTAGTCAGTGTGCTGCTTGAATAACAGTATAGATTTATTGTCCTTTGAAAATTACTCAGTACACAGCTGTTAATGTCTAAACAGCTGGCAACAAAAGTGAGTACACCCCATAGTGAACATGTCTAAATTGTGCCCAAAGTGTCAATATTTTGTGTGACCACCATTGTTATCTAGCACTGCTTTAACCCTCCTGGGCATGGAATTCACCAGAGCTGCACAGGTTGCTTCTGGAATCTTCTTCCACTCCTCCACGACGACATCACGGAGCGCACGGATGTTGGACACCTTGCACTCCTCCACCTTCCTCTTGAGGATGCCCCACATGTGCTCAATTGGGTTTAGGTCTGGAGACATACTTGGCCAGTCCATCACCTTAACCTTCAGCTTCTTCAGCAAGGCCGTTGTCATCTTGGAGGTGTGTTTAGGGTC
Source organism: Cottoperca gobio (assembly GCF_900634415.1). Taxonomy (NCBI): domain Eukaryota; kingdom Metazoa; phylum Chordata; class Actinopteri; order Perciformes; family Bovichtidae; genus Cottoperca; species Cottoperca gobio. Next base: position 26,343,235 of record NC_041359.1, read on the forward strand.
ATTATCATGTTGGAAAACTGCCCTACGGCCCAGTTTCCGAAGAGAGGGGATCATGCTCTGCTGCAGGATGTCACAGTATATATTGGAATTCATGTGTCCCTCAATGAAATGCAGCTCCCCAGTGCCGGCAGCACTCATGCAGCCCCAGACCATGATGCTGCCACCACCATGCTTGACTGTAGGCAAAACACATTTGTCTTGGTACTCCTCACCAGGGTGCCGCCACACACGCCGGACACCATCTGACCCAAACAGGTTTATTTTGGTCTCATCAGACCACAGGACATGGTTCCAGTAACTCATGTTCTTGGATTCATTGTCTTCAGCAAACTGTTTGCGGGCTTTCTTATGCATCGGTTTCAGAAGGGGCTTCTGTCTGGGGCGACGGCCATACAAACCGATTTGATGCAGTGTGCGGCGTATGGTCTGGGCACTGACAGGCTGACATCCCACTTCTGCAACCTCTGCAGCAATGCTGGAAGCACTCGCACGTCTATTTTTGGAAACCAACCTCTGGATATGACGCTGAGCACGTGGACTCAACTTCTTTGGTCGACCCTGGCGAGGCCTGTTCCGAGTGGAACCTGTCCTGGAAAACCGCTGTATGATCTTAGCCACTGTGCTGCAACTCATTTTCATGGTGTTGGCAATCTTCTTATAGCCAAGGCCATCTTTGTGAAGCGCAATAATCCTTTTTTTCAGCCGCTCAGAGAGTTCCTTGCCATGAGGTGCCATGTTGTCCAGCATTCAGAGAGAATTGTGCCCAAAACACCAAATTTAACAGCCCTGCTTATCATTTACACCTGAATCCTTGTAACACTAACGAGTCACATGACACCAGGGCGGGAAAACAACATCATTGGGCACAATTAGGACATGTTCACTATGGGGTGTACTCACTTTTGTTGCCAGCTGTTTAGACATTAACAGCTGTGTACTGAGTAATTTTCAAAGGACAATAAATCTATACTGTTATTCAAGCAGCACACTGACTACTTTAAGTTATATCAAAGTTTCAGTAGGATAATGTTATCCCCTGAAAGGATATAACAGAATATTTGCAAAAATCTAAAGGGTGTACTCACTTTTGAGATATACTGTATGTAATAATTAAATGATATTATTTGCACTTAATTGTGTGTTTTGTTATGTAATTGTCTTGCATGAAACAAAAGGTTTGGGGGCCGCTGCTCTGAAATAAGAAAGGCAACTACGTTTTGGTTAGAGGAAAAATACACATATATTATATATCTTAACACTAAATCTAAATCAGTACATTTTATTACACATACTGTCACTGCACACCCTAAACATCTGGAACATCTGTGAAGTATAAGAAAACATTTCCACCACAGAGTCTCACACACCCCACGGCGAGCCTGCAGGTGTGATCTAGTTGTTAAACACCAGATCAGATGTGTGCTAATCGAGTTACTGTTATTCTACTTAACAGGCGGCTCCAGTCACACGCTGACAACCTTTAACGGGGCACATCAGCACTCTCCCACATACACAAGCACACAAAATCAATCACTCACTCTCCCTCTGCGCAGGACACCGTGTGTGGAATTAATATTCACACTCATTAATTTGTAACTTTGTGCCTTTCAAAAATGACCGACTGACATGAAACTGTAGGTCATTGAGGGGATCCATTGTAGCAAGCAAGATAACAAATGTAAATGTAAAACATTTAATAATCAGTCATACCCTCTTCCCTCTGCTCCCTTTTAGGCCTCATGTTCAGTGCAAACCAGTTTGTAAAATGCAGATAACTGATGAGAAAATGATCCCAATGGTGCAAATATTACACAGAATGAATAAAGATGCAGACGTGATGCTATTTGAAAAAGTAGCAACATCTTTGATGGAGCTCAGGATGCATCCGGGGGACGCCGGCTTCTCCAAATCCTTTCACTTCTGTGCAGAAGAGTTTACCAATCTGGTGCGTAGAAGCCCATGATGCTGAGTCACAGGACTGAACAGATTAATGAGAGAACCCACGCTGCTGGTAATTACACACAGCACATTCCTCACATTAGAGAGTGAAGATGGAGCGCTTGTATTATTCGTGCCGCTGTGTGACGACTGCAGGTATTTAATCAAGGGGATCGGAAGGACCTGCCGCTGTAAGTGACAAGAATCACCTCTTAATCTAACCCAGTGCAGACTTCGACATAACTGCTGTGTTTGTATGTCCTCTTGTTACGTTTCCTTCACGTTGCTGCACAATTTTAAACACATTTCTGTATTTGTTTGTCAAATTAAATGTGTTCCAATCAAATATGTGCATATATGTAAATGCAAAGTCATTAGGAGACATGCAATTACCAAGAGACAAGTGCAAAAACACCAACGTGAATGTTATGTGGCCAAAAAGAGTCCATTTCCCTGAGCGAGCCCTGAATAAGTACACAGACCTGTATATTGCTGTAGGAACCAAGACAGCAAACAATAAAGCAAATCCCAAGTCGTGTACGCTGCGTAACCTTTAACCAGAAGGAACTCACATTTCACAAAAAGGAAAGTTTTTCGTATTTTCGGTGTTGTTTATTCGACCTCGGTGTGTAAAGGTCCTCAGAGTGCAGACATCTTCTCCTCAATATGTGCCATCGCCAGCACTGAGTCTTTGCAGAGCATTCACAGACAACTCTTGTGATTCTGTAAGAGCGCCAGTCAAACGATGCAAACCCATGTGGACAATGTACACATGACATTACGTCTGTCTCGTGCATGAATAGATCTGATGATGTCGTCACTTCCGTGGAAGCTTGAGTGACGTTAAATCCCAGAAAACATGGATGGAAACACACTACTCTGTGTGGATTCAAACGTTGGCATCACGTGTGGGGGTGTGGCCAAGAGCAACTCGTTCGTATTTCTCGCCTGTGTGTGTGTGTGTGTGTGTGTGTGTGTGTGTGTGTGTGTGTGTGTGTGTGTGTGTGTGTGTGCCTTAATGATTGTGAATAGGTTACAACCTGTGGAGTCGTTTTGGTTTACTGCATGTAAAGAAGCGTTTCCTCCACCTGCTCCTCTTTTTGTAGGTATTCTTTCAGGTTGCCATGAAACCTGCGTTGCGTCTCTTGACAGCCCATAATAAGGCAGGGGAATTAAAGAGAAAGAAAAGACACCTTTTTAATCAGAAGCGCTTTTAATTAATTCTCTGTAATTTACGGGAAAAAAAATTAATTGAAAACTAAAATAGAAAGTTGGCGTTTTCAAAGTAAAATCTTAATGAGGGAATTATAATGTGGGCTGCCCTGTCCTTCTCTGTTAATGAAGATCTGTAGCATTAAAATAATGGTTAGGTGGGAAGGTTGGCCCCTCTCATCTGCTCCGGGGGGAAGGAGAGAATGATTGAATTGAAAACTTTTAGATTTTAAGCTGAACAGGCTATTTGATATCCACTACCTCCTGATTCTCTCCCCTCAGAGTAAATGACCCTGCAGCTCAGTCAATGAGAAGAGGAGGAGGAGGAGGAGGAGGGGGGGGGAGGAGGAGGAGGAGGCGGTCTGTCTGTCCATATGTGTGTGAACCTGCATATATTACCCACACCCTACATCTCTTCAGCACCTTCACTGTCCCTTATATTTCACTTATTGTCTCACTCAACTACTTGTTTGCTTGGTTGATATTATTTATTTTTAAATTCCTGTTTGTTTCCATTTATATCTGTGTTCCTCTTTTCTTTCTTGTGAGTGTGTGTGTCAAAGTCTGAAATGTGTGTGTGTCAATTTTAGTGTGTGTTTCTTTAAATATGCCTGTGCTAAGACATTGTCTGTATATGCCCCAGGGTAAAGTGTGTGTGTGTGTGTGTGTGTGTGTGTGTGTGTGTGTGTGTGTGTGTGTGTGTGTGTGTGTGTGTGTGTGTGTGTGTGTGAGTGTGTGAGTGAGGTTGGTAGTGTGAAAGTCAGCTCAACCAAACAGCCTGGCCTAAACAGGATCAACCACTAATCCTTTATCTGCTTAGCCATGGAAGTGTGTGTGTGTGTGTGTGTGTGTGTGTGTGTGTGTGTGTGTGTGTGTGTGTGTGTGTGTGTGTGTGTGTGTGTGTGTGTGTGGTAGTAGGTGCATATCATAATTAATGACTTTGGGGAGCTCAGAGAGAGAGATGGAGAGAGAGCGAGATGCTCTTCTGACCTTTCAAAACATACACACACTCGCTCATACACACACTCGCTCTCTACCACAGTTCCATTAAGCAAGGCATTTAATCTCCTAACTTCTCCAGTGGAGCCCCCTCAGGTCCTACGGTGCTGATGTGCTGCAGGTTTTAGATTTGACGCAGAAACACTCTGGTTCAAAGCTCCCTAATATACAATATTATTAAATATAATATTGTGAAATTGTGAACCTGAAAGAATAAACAGACCAAATCAAGTTTGTGAACTTGGCTTCAAATTGACAATCAAATCCAGAATATAAATATCAATATTTATATTTCAACATTAATAATTTAGTACTATTCTTCGAGTTCTTATATTTCATCTTATTATATAATATAAAGTCATTCATGTCCCTAAACAAATAGAGTACAAAGATAACGTGTAAAAAACATTCAGATAAACTCTTCCTGCTTTGTTTTAGTCATTTCCTGTTTCAGGTCATTTGTCAGGGTGTCCACATACTTTTGGTCATATAGTGCATGTCACACACACACACACACACACACACACACACACACACACACACACACACACACACACACACACACACACACACGTATGTGGGAGTGAAGTTGACTAGTAAAGCGGGAAAACTGTGTGTGTGAGAGGGGAGGGATTAGTATTAATGGAGAGGATTATCCAGTCGAAGGACTCCCTCCCTCTCCCCCTCTCCGTCTGTCTGTCTGTCTATCTGTCTGTCTGTCTCTCTCTCTCCCCCTTACTCTCCCTCCCTCTCTCTCTCTGTCTCTCTGTCTGTCTGTCTGTCTGTCTCTCTCTCTCCCCCTTACTCTCCCTCCCTCTCTCTCTCTCTCTGTCTGTCTGTCTGTCTGTCTCTCCCCCTTACTCTCTCTCCCTCTCTGTCTGTCTGTCTGTCTGTCTGTCTGTCTGTCTGTCTGTCTGTCTGTCTCTGTCTCTCTCTCTCTCTCTCCCTCTCCCTCTCCCTCTCCGTCTCCCTCTCTCATCCATCCGCAGCATTGAAGAGGTCTTAGAGTGCCAGGCAGGCGATAAAGAGGAAAACCAACCATTGGAAGCTCACTTAGACACACTCTTTGAACATCCTCCTTATCTGAACCACCTCCACACTCCACTCCTCTTCTCCTCACCTCCTCATCATGCAGCCTTCCCTCCCTCCCTTTGCACTCTACCCTTCCTTCCCTTTAAGCTTCTCTCACCTCCTCATCATGCAGCCTTCCCTCCCTCCCTTTGCACTCTACCCTTCCTTCCCTTTAAGCTTCTCTCACCTCCTCATCATGCAGCCTTCCCTCCCTCCCTTTGCACTCTACCCTTCCTTCCCTTTAAGCTTCTCTCACCTCCTCATCATGCAGCCTGCCCTCCCTCCCTTTGCACTCTACCCTTCCTTCCCTTTAAGCTTCTCTCACCTTCTGCTATATTCTCAAGTTTCATCAACGTCTAAGTTCTTCTCCAGTTTCTTTTTATAAATCTTTCTTCCCACTCCTGTGTCTCTTTGCATGATCACATTCTCTTCCTCATACATCTGTATCTGATCTTTAGACAATAATAACCATAATACAATTAATTCTACGTTACATCTACAGCAGTTTGGATAATTATGGTTTAATAAACCGAGGGATAATAAAAGATGTCGCACGCCTCACAGCAGCTAATTCTACTCTTCAGCCTGTTAGCCTCACCGTGCTTCGCTGTCATGATAGCTTATGTAAAGTGTTGGCACACGTCTCTCCGTGGTTAACAGGTTTAGACACCTTCTGATCCCCCTCTGGCTTAACTTCTGACACCAACGCGTCGTGTACCTCTCTATGTAAGGGCTCTCACAGGCGACTAAAAAGGATTCACCTCCCATGACACACACATACAGGAGCAGATACATGAATTTTCCTTTAAAGCCACACTGGAGTTCTGTCGACAATAATCCAAATGTGTTTCTTTCAGGGAGTTTGGTTCACGGCTGTTTTGCATGCTCATGCTGGTAAAAGGTCACAGGTCTGACCTCTACAGCCATGTGCTCATGTGTGCAGTGCTCACCTGCAGACCTACACGACAAAGACGTAGCAGTAAAATGAGCAAACATAATGTTAATGGAAAGCTGACACGTGTAGCCCCCCCCCTGCAGCCGGAGCTTCCTGACTCACATATTTGGAGACGTGTCCGGCTCTGGATGATGCAATTCAAACTAGTAAACTCCAAACATCTGCACCTTCACACCTGAAAATGCCTGACTGAGCTAAGCCCTCTGAGGCGACGACCAGAACAGGCACATTTTAATGTATACACGTTTTAAAGCGCATGTTATCAGTTGTTATCACTACCATTATAATGCTTCAGACAAGGCAAACTGCACCTACCCGCACGTTTCAAACGTTTAAACACAGGGTTAATGTTGTGGATTGAAAGAACACAGCGGGAAAGTCCTGTTTCTTTTTCACCTCCTCTGTGTGCACACGTTCTTCCTCCTTTGTCATGATCACTACAGCCACTAGAGGTTTCCTGCAGTGATCCAGCTTACCAATAGACGATAATAGCCTCCTGAGTCGTAGGTAGAGTAAGGGCGTACAACTTCAAATCTACGCTCTCAATGCGACTGATAAGAGCCGTTTAATGGGCTGATGACATTCAGAGCGGCTGGACAAAGGGTCATCTGTTCATTCTTAGATTGCAGACGAGTTCATTAAGCTTTCTAAAGTTAGAAGGACTGGACCAAGACTTGTTTTTGCCTCCATGCTGCCAAATCTCTTGTCTGGCAGAATGACAAAACTGTCTAATTAACAAGCTACTTTGCATGTAAACAGGTAAACACCACAATCGAGATCAAGATGGACCTGCAGGAAAACACAAACACATGAATAAAAGCAAAGCAAATGTAGAATTAACACCAAACAAGGTGTTTTATTTTGACCTTTTCTGGTGAGGAGTTTAATACTTTAAATGAGTTACTGTGTCTATTGTTGAACAGAAATGAGTGAGCTGTGTTTAGCGAGTGTTCGGCTTTAATCATCCTTCTGTGTAAGAGCTTTTCACTGACAGTAAGTCACCGGTCACCGAAGGGATTGACTGGCCACGCCAGGCCACGGCGTTGACTACACAGTACAAGCTCAATAGACGGGCTGCTACTGTACAAGCTTCAATGGGGCAAAAACATAAAGTGGATTAGTTATTTAAATTCATTCTGATTGGATTCAACACACTTTACAAACACAGCATCTCACAACAAGTTAGAAATAAAACCAAATTGGAACAAATGTAATGATAGAAAAGAAAGACTACGAACTCCTCCACATGCAGGAAACAAAAGTGAAAATACATAAATGGTAAATTGTGAATGCACGCGTGCACTACGTCTGTTAACCTTCCACACGTCTCTCAGGTGCTGAATGTGGACAGAGCTGTCAGAAGCACTATGTCACCAGTGTTAATGAGATCGACCTGCAGTGTGACATGGCCAGAGTGGGTCAGGATTCTTCAGTAACGCCTGCTTAAGCCTGGTCATCGTCAGCTGCCTTAAAGTTACAATCTGTGATTTGCATTCAAATCAATGTTTTGTTTCTATTGCTAGTTAAGGCTATTTTGGCAGTTTCTTTCTCCAGTGACATAAAAACATTTGTATTTTTATTGGTTATCACTGAAAACTGCACCAGAATGATTTCTTATTAGAATTAAGTTTATTCTTTAAGAGGCGGTGCTCCTCACATTTGATTGGATAACAGTTGTGCAGTGAAAGTTACTTTTGTGTCGATGCTTTTCAAATGAAAAACAAACATATGGCTGTTTTCATCAAACCTTGATACGTTTTGCCTTCCTCAGCCTTCTCCATGCTACTTTTCATTGCGACTAGTCACAGTGGTGGGATGCAAAGGTCTGCGTCGACGCTGGTGGCTGAATATTGAGCAAAAGAAATGGTGGAAGAAGTGAGGAGGTCATGTAACAAGACGAGAGACCCCTGGAGACACTGAGAGGGTAGGGACTAAAAGCCTTTTCCATCTGTTTTTCTGCTACCTTATATTAAATTGTGACTAAATTGTGAATTTCCAGTGTTAGTGGAGGATAAACATTATTAAAAACATTTCTCAGAGCCGGAGTATATTATCGAGTATGTTGACTTGTGTACAGAAGCTGAATGTGTCCGATGAAAACAGGGCTGGGCGTTGGTCAGAAGGCCAATAGAGATGAGGAATGGCCCGATGGGACAACAAAAAGCACCTGAACCCCATTAACCCTCAGCCATCTACATCACCCTCCGTCTGTCCGATGGTAGAGGAGTCAGGGACGAGCAGGGCGCTGAAAGTGAAATAAAAACATTCTTTGGTAGCATGTGTATCACTGTGTGTCCACCATAGATGTGAAACGGCACCTCTTACCTCAAACGACTATCACAAAGATGGTCAGGCTGATACAAGTGTCTTAGTGGGAAACCATCTTCTGAAGTCGTCTCTCAAGAATGTGAGCAGAGAGTTTTTAAACTGCACCGAGTGTTTGATGTCATAGTATCACACGTCTTCATTTTCTCCCACACTGTCTGTTGCAGCTGTGTTTTCAACCGGTGATAGGGTGTGAATGAGCACTTACATTCTCTCATATAATAGGTGTTAAAATACGGTGCATGCTGGTTCATTTCATTTCCGAGATATATTCAAGGTGCTTTAATGTCTGTTGTAAAATTTTGGCAAAAATGAGGCCTTAACAGGTCAGGTGTTCACACACAAGCCTTTAAGGTTAAAGCTTTACTCACCGTACAGTTTGTTAGTGCTATGATCCAATACGCATCCGACTTGCAATCATGCTTTTAGTAACGAGTAGGAGGTGCTGTTAAAAGCATTTCTGTAGCTCCATGTTGTTTAATTAACGTGTCTTCTTAGCTTCTGGCTAACCTCTTGTCAGCCTATATTCACGACTTAACTGGTTCAGAGTTGGAGGATTTAACTGGATTGTGCTCGGCGTTGGAGGGTGTGTGTAAAGACGGGGCTTCACTGTGAGGAGGGGAAGTCTGCAGTACTGAGTGGTATCACATGGAGCCAAGCTAGCCGCCGATAGTTAGCTAACACCTCTACTGTAGCTGCTAACAGTGCAGCTGCATGTTCTGTCTCTGCACTGCGTTGTGTTTTTATTTATATTTATATATTTTGTGATGTTCTATCCTAGAAGCTGTTGCTCTCTGATAATTATAGTATTTTCTTTCTCTGATAAAATAATTGAAACCAGTGATCCAGTATGAACAGCAGGTATTCCCTCTAATCAACCACATGAGCTGACGCCACATATTAGCTCCGATGCACCAAATGTCGTTCACCGTTCCCTCAACATCGCTTCTTTAGGGCATCAAGTGTACATCACCTCACGTCGACGTTTGTCACCTCACTGTCAGAACTGCAATCACAGGTGACTCCTCTGCTGACTGCTGCTGACACTAAGCCTGGGCGACTTAATGGATAGACATCCCCAGTCTTGTCAACAGGGTCAAAATACAATCCAGAACACAAAACTGGCCCATCTTGATGGACCAGTTTTATTTCTTGAACACTCCGTGTCAGTGTTTTAATTTAATTTTAAATTCACTTTTGGTGCCACATTTTGACTTAGCAGGTTTCTTCCTGTGCCGACAGGTGTTGCACAGGTGTTACACCCGTGTGTGTGTGTGACTAATTCGAAGGCTACTTAAAAGGATTGACCTTTCCAGCCATGTCAGACTGGTCAGCGCACAGCTCCTGCAGAGTGTGTCCAAAGAGCCTAAGAGTGTCGTAGTGGTTAAACACTTGCTACTTGGAAGTACTATCGTCTGTCCCTGACAGAAAAGCACACTTGAAACTCATTATGTAACATATTAAAATGCATATCTGATATTTAAATGTCTTAGTATCACATATGCAGGGATGTAAATGCATTCTATTACTGCGTGTGTGTGTGTGTGTGCAAAGTGTAAAGTGTGTGTCTTCAGTGAGTATCGTCTTATGTTTGACTTGGTTTGTGTGTATATAGCATATATGTGCACATATTTTTGTAATAATGTCCAGTGTTGCGTGTGTTGGTGCGTTCATGTACAACATATGTTTCTATTCTTTTGTGTGTGTGTGTGTGTGTGTGTGTGTGTGTGTTTGTTTGTGCGTATCTTTGTAAAGCCAATACCAAAGCAGCGGAGATGAGAAATAAATAGCATTTTTATCTGATTCCTCCCCAATATCCGTTTAAGCAAAGAGGAGCAATATCGCGCCGACGGTCGCCTCTTTGCGATTCACCCGGAAAAAAGAAAAGCAGATGAAGAGCGGAGAGAGCGAGAGAGAGCGAGAGAGAGAGAGAGAGAGAGAGAGAGAGAGAGAGAGAGAGAGAGAGAGAACAAAAGCACCGAGTAATCATTTTCCGCCCTCCAACTGTTATTCAGTTTCTCTTTGTGTGAAGCAGCTGCATGGAAGTGTATGTGTGTGTGTTGCAGAGCAAAGCAGAAATTCAATTGAGTTTATTGTTTGGGGAGTTTTATGAGGATGTGACATGAAGAATATACCCAATATTTTCTGTTCAGTAATAATAGTGGAGAAAAGCTTAAAAAGAGAAATGGAACCACCTTGCAATTTTAACACCATTTATTAGATGAGTGACTGAACGTATATTCAGAGATACCTGTGCTCGCTGAAGAAGGTATCAAGCATTTAGCACATGGAGTTGAGGTTGCAGATACAGAGGACGCAGGTCATACATCTGCAGGAACTTCACACAGCAGCAGCATTTACTAGCAATCCACTCTCATTTAGCAACAGCAAATGACATTCAAGAGTTGTTTGTAGAAGAGCAACAACACTGTTGGCAGATTTCTTTCATTTGGAACCTAGACATGGTACTAGGTTGTTTTAACAAACAAAGTAAGTTGTACTTAGATTCAGATCCAGATAACCAGAGTTAGTTTCCTCCCCGTTGCTTTTAGTCTTAAACACAACTGCCTTATCTACAGCCCTGTTTCTTTATTCATGTTTCCACTTATTATCCCTCCATACAGTCTATCAGTCACACTGTGAGTGGTCCCATTAGGAGAGCTAGCTGCTAATTGTGTCCTGTGTTAAAGTGGAGTAAGTCATCTTATCAAGGTCCAGTGTTACAGGGAACAGGTTACTGGTTCGTTAAGCAGCTCTAATGGAAAGAGTCTAAATCAGCTCCTGTTGAGATCTGTCCCCTGGCAACAGGAAGTCACGGGGAAACGGTTGTTACTGGTGTGTGTGTGTGTGTGTGTGTGTGTGTGTGTGTGTGTGTGTGTGTGTGTAGAGAGAGCTATGACTAATATTTCTGTTTAGTCTCAGAAGTTTGACTTGGTTCTGTTACCTGCACCAATGATACACAAGAATTCAATACACAGGAGTTAGGTATTGGTTAACCATCATTGGAGCCACAGTGACACAAGTAAAGGGAATTAAACTAGATAGCTAGCTACTGACATGAACGTACAACTTCTCCATTGGCTTGTGCGACGCACCGCGAGCAGCCACTGCAATGATGGGAGTAAGGCAGGCAAACGAGACGTTCAACGTCAAGGTTAAGAAATGGTATGGTCCATTTTGGTGTCTGAAATTATTTAGAAAGATTCTTTCAGGCATGAATATAAGAAAGATATTGTAATATTTAATCACGATTACAGGTAAGAAAGATATAGAGGTGTTGACGTCCCAACCTATTGTTATCACCTCTTTCGGGGGAGTCTTAATTATAGCGCTCAAACCCCCTACACCCCCTTTCGTAATTTGAACCCTGCCCTAAAAACCATATCTACAACTCACACTTCCCATTTACAGTCATACCATCCATCCATTCATCCATCCATCCATCCATCCATCGTCTACCGCTTATCCGGGGTCGGGTCGCGGGGGCAGCAGCTCCAGTAAGGAACCCCAAACTTCCCTTCTCCGGGCCACATCCTCCAGCTCCGACTGGGGGATCCCGAGGCGTTCCCAGTGAGGAGATATAATCTCTCCACCGAGTCCTGGGTCTTCCCCGGGGTCTCCTCCCAGCTGGACGTGCCTGGAACACCTCCCTAGGGAGGCGGCCAGGTGGCATCCTTACTAGATGAACCACCTCAACTGGCTCCTTTCAACGTAAAGGAGCAGCGGCTCTACTCCGAGTCTCTCCTGATGGCTGAGCTTCTCACCCTATCTCTAAGGGAGACGCCACCCGTCTGAGAAAACACATTTTGGCTGCTTGTACCCGTGATCTCGTTCAGTCATGCCTTATATTCATTATACTACCTCTCATGGTGCCTCTAAAGGTGCCGCTTCTGTCTTTGTCGGGAGCTTTTCATTACGGGGTTGAAAACTATTCACACAATTTGATCAAATAAATGGTCTTTTTTTAAAGTAAGAACAACCTGTGAAAGGTTTCTTTTGAGTAGAAGGAAACCTTTTTAGGTACGTTTTGAATATTGTAGGAAAAGCCGATGAACAGGTTTCAACCCACCGAGTTACATCAGCTGTTGTCAACATAAACACATCAAAAATATAAACCAAACAACAGTTTGTGCTTTGTCTTGTATCTTGTTCTGAAGTTGTCTTTGTGTCTTGTTGTTTGCACCTTATGTTTCATTCTATCTCTTAATTAACTCGACAGTTCTTTACTAGAGAATGTGTCGTGAGAGGACAGTGGGGACGTGAATGGTCTTATTAACCTGTTTCCTCTGCATGACTCATCACCTTGAGGTGTGTGTGTGTCCACTTTTAATCTGAGGGAAATGTGAGACGTGAGTGTGTGTGTGTGTTTGTGTGTGTGTGTGTGTGTGCACACTGTCAGTGTCGGGACAGGACATTTGTGTCATTAAGTATGTCCTCAATCAGGGAACAGACTTTAAGCTGTGTGTATGTGTGTGTTCATGGAGTCAGGACAATGCGCGTGCGTGTGTATCCAAAGAGAATGTCATAAAGTATGTCCTTAGTAAAGTAGTGTGTGCTGTGTGTGTGCTGTGTGTGTGTGTGTGTGTGTGTGTGTGTGCTGTTTGTGTAAACTGTGTGTGTGCTGTGTGTGAGCTGCTTTCAAGACATGAATTTTGCCAAATGAGTGTTTTATGTGACTGGTGTGGCCATCATTGTTATTATTTCTATGAACAATTCGTATAAATTTAGATATTTGTTTCATTTTCTTAGATGTCTATATGTGTGTGTGTGTGTGTGTGTGTGTGTGTGTGTGTGTGTGTGTGTGTGTGTGTGTGTGTTGACCGATAGCTGTGACTTCAACCTCATTAAATCCAACACCTTTTAATTAAATCCTCCCCCCAAGACATGAGATAGCTCACAGTGTGTGTGTGTGTGTGTGTGTGTGTGTGTGTGTGTGTGTGTGTGTGTGTGTGTGTGTGTGTTTACAGCTGTGTGAGTCAGTATGTGTATATGTGTGCATGTCTTCTATTTTCCTGCATATTAATGATGTTAATGTTGAGTGGGTGTGTACATAAGTTTTGGTGTGTGTGGTTACATGCATGGATGAGTACGTTCACTCACACACTTCATCTGCTTGTGCGTACATACATCTGTGTGTGTGTGTGTGTGTGTGTGTGTGTGTGTGCGTGTGTGCGTGTGTGTGTGTGTGCGTGTTTGTGTGTGTGTGTGGTGTTTAGCTTAATTACTGTTGTACAGTGATAGGAATAATTGTATGCTTAGAAAGCAAAGCGCCTGCAGTTAAGAGAAGGAAAACGGGTTATGGACGGAGAGAAAGAGGCAGCTTACAAAATATAATACGATAAAATGTACTTTCACACTGTTGTTTCATGTTTGAAATAGAAAAGTAATATGATTTAGTTAGAATCACATTGTGTGTTGTTCTGAAGGGGTTATTTCTTGACTATTTTGAGCACCACACACAATATTTCATCCACCTCCATCGTACGGAGGTGCAGGCCAAACATTTTACATATGAATATTTTAAAAACTGGGCAATGCATTGTTCGTGGGTTAGTTGTCTCGTGTTGTCTCCGTTAAGCATGATCATCACAGACACATAGGAATGGCAGAGCGTTGAGTACGGATGGAGAGAAAGTGAGAGAGCCAGAGATAAAGAGGAGATGATGGAGAGCAGTGGGTGTAGAGCCTCTTAGCCATCAGCATGAAAGCAGCTTTTCCACTTGTTTGGGGAGCCAAGCTCTGCTCTCTAAATAGCTAAACGTCATCTGTGACATCAAGATACTGAAGGCTAACATTCTACTTGAATTTCTAAAATTAGGGAGCAGAAGGGGCGTCTGTTTGTGCTCTGCAGTCCACAGATGCAGCCAAAGAACCCGTTCTTATTATACTGATCTTGAACTCCTGCTGAACAGAATTTCCATCTTCCATCAGGAGACGTCATGGAACAAAGTATTAACTGGTAACTGAAAGATATTGTCTTTACAGTATACCGGTCTGTAGTGTGTCATCTGTATTCATGCAGCTTGATATTTGTCCCATTCTACTAGTTTGGTAAATGCAGCAGCTTCCATCCATCCACCCACGTTCCCTCAGATCTTCCAGGGGGATCCCAAGACATACCAAGGCCAGAAGGGATATAATGTCTCTCCGGCATATCCAGTTGGGTGATCTGGCAAATCTGCAAATCCAGGAAGCATCCTTATCAGCTTCCAGAACCTCCTCACCAGCACGACGTGGCCGTATTCCTACTTTGAGCTCCTTTCAGATGTATAAGCCCCTAACCCTATCCAAGGGTTTGCCCAGCCACTCTGTGAATGAAACTCATTTTGACCGCTTGTAACTGCAATATCATTCTTTTCATGAGTTCATGCTCATACATGTTGGTTGCAACGTAGATCGAATAGTAAATTGAAGCTTCGCTTTCAAGCTCATCTTCTACTTTCACACAACATTCCAGTACGTCGCCTGCCGATACGGCACCAAGCTTCCTGGCACTTACCTTCAATAGTGAACAAGCCTATGAAATACTGAAGTTCTTTACTTCATCATTGCCAACCCGAGCAATCCAGTTCTCTTTCCAGTAGTGTGCACGCTCGAGCAAACCGCCGCAGTGTGGCATCATGATGAAATGGATAGATCTCCTTGATTTTACCAAAGCACATGATGTTTACATGGTGTCCTTCTTAACCATCTGATCAACAAGAAGAAGATATCAAATGGGATATCAAAGTGATCTTGGCTGGTGCAGATGCAAAGCCCCCGACGAGTCGCACTTGGTAATGAGATCGTCTCATTTTTCCACCAGCAGTTTTGCAATCACAGCAGTTTAAAAGACTTTATGATCACACACGTGTTTGACACGCAGAGCTTTAAAGGCTCTATCTAACACATTATGTCTGTATGACTAGATCTTGACCTGTTGGTTCATGCCACAACATGGCCACTTAAACTCGTGTAAAGTTGAAACTGTGCGTTAGACACATTCTGAAGTTTTAAGGAATCGCATGACGTAAATGCACCGAGGAGGCCGGAAGCCCTTTTAGTCACAATCTCATTTGTTCGTGACAATCAGACTAATGTCTCTGCATTAATGTGCTGTTGATTTATTGTTATGCACCATCAACGCACGGAGGGAGATTTCTCTCATGGCTGCCATCGTACAGTAAGTCCACTGGATCCCATCCAATATATCCAACCGCATGTGGAGAGGAATAGAAACGATGCAGTCCTACTCTACATGCTTTGAGGAACCAACAGTAGTTAAAGCTAAATGTAAAGGTCAGGGAAGAGATCAGTGTCATTCCATCATCTCTCTACTGGTTCTTATCATCGGTTGTTCGGCTTTTAAGCATTTGTTTGTTGCATTGAATAAATTAAGTGTAATAATGTTGCTAAAGTCCAGTCTTTTAGTGTTCTTTAGTATTCTTTAGTAAGGTAAGGAGAAGTAAAAG